>NC_134885.1:38985692-39010692 GCF_041734735.1 Babylonia areolata | reverse complement strand
CGATTTGTCGGTGAACAGCGTTACAGTGATTCCCTTCTTCATCAACTCGTGGATATCATCGATAGTTCAGCTTGGCATGTTAATGAAAGGAGGCGAAGGAGACCGCTAAACTTTATTCAGAGAAAGGTTTGTGCATAGGCCTCTTCACTTACTGCATAATGTCTATGTGCATAGGCCTCTTCACTTACTGCATAATGTCTGTGTGCATAGGCCTCTTCACTTACTGCATAATGTTTGTATGCATGGACCTCTTCACTTACTGCATAATGTCTATGTGCATAGGCCTCTTCACTTACGGCATAATGTCTATGTGCATAGGCCTCTTCACTTACTGCATAATGTCTATGTGCATAGGCCTCTTCACTTACTGCATAATGTCTACGTGCATAGGCCTCTTCATTTACTGCATAATGTCTATGTGCATAGGCCTTTTCACTTACTGCATAATGTCTATGTGCATAGGCCTTTTCACTTACTGCATAATGTCTATGTGCATAGGCCTTTTCACTTACTGCATAATGTCTATGTGCATAGGCCTTTTCACTTACTGCATAATGTCTATGTGCATAGGCCTTTTCATTTACTGCATAATGTCTATGTACATAGGCCTCTTCACTTACTGCATAATGTCTATGTGCATAGGCCTTTTCACTTACTGCATAATGTCTACATGCATAGGCCTCTTCACTTACTGCATAATGTCTACATGCATAGGCCTCTTCACTTACTGCATAATGTCTATGTGCATAGGCCTTTTCACTTACTGCATAATGTCTTTGTGCATAGGCCTCTTCACTTACTGCATAATGTCTATGTGCATAGGCCTTTTCACTTACTGCATAATGTCTTTGTGCATAGGCCTCTTCACTTACTGCATAATGTCTACAAACCACCATTTAATCAATAAAATCTTGAATTATGATCCAGAAAACAAATTGTGGTGTCACAACTCGCGCTACACAGGCGTGTTTGAATAATTTTTCGGTTTAGAGGCCAACCACTGCCATGATTTAGAGAGAAACATTCTTAGTTTTCGAAGATGAGCAGATTCAAACTGTGAGTAGCATTTTTTATTTTTTAATGTCACCCTTGATCAGACAGAAGGTGTCTGGTCTACACTGCCCGGATCATAATTTTTCCGAAAGAACTGGGCATGCCCGATGGATGATCGTATATTATGTTTGGCCTGAAGCAGCGTTTCTAGATTTTGATACGTTTTGTCGAAGCCGAAAGTTCTTGATGAAGACAGGGAAAGATTGAAACATTGATGGATCTATATTATGATCATAAAAACACAGTGAAATACCGATCGATATGGGCTGCTTAAGACAGAATACTTCCATTTCTTTGACACAGCTTTCGGTTCGATAAGCAATCGTTTCTGATGGTGAGCAGAAATATAATTTGGGTCGTTACATGTGTGCTCTGGTTAACCCCTTCACTCCCACACCCCACCCCCACCCCCGCCTTCATCTTTGTATGTAGGTAACACCCCCACTGACTATTTCTCACCCCCCTCGGCCACCACTCCTCACTCCATCACCAGCGTTTTCGGTTTTGTTGTTGTACGGCAGGATTCATACGTGAGCCAAGGAAGCTTCGCCTCTTTTTTTTCTTTGTGTGTGTGCGTGTGTGTGTGTGTGTGTGTGTGTGTGTGCTGTTGCTGCTCCAAGTATTGTTTTTGTTGACGCCTACACTTGCAGTGTTAGGCACGTGTGCACACGAAGGTGAGCTAGTTCGCATGGACACGCTGGCACACGTAAACATGCAAAAACACACGTATATGGGATTGTTGCGTTGCAGGACAAAGAAATCCGGGCCATCTTCATTCGAATGTTCGCCGAGATTCTGTGTGGGTACAGAGCCAGTCTCGCCCTCATCCGCATCCATCCCCGTCCTTGTATCACCTTTCATAAGGTGTGTGTGTGTGTGTGTGTGTGTGTGTGTGTGTGGATGTGTGCGTGCGTGCCTGTGTGTGTTCACGTATGTGTGTGAGAGAGAAGGTGCGCGTGCGCGTGTGTGGTTGTGTGTTTTTTTTGTGTGTGTGTGATTGTGTTGGTGTGTGTGTTTGTTTTGGGGGTGTTTTCGTTTGCGTGTGTGTGTGTGTGTTTGTATGTGACTGTGTATGTGTATATGTATGTGTGTGTATGTGTTTCTGTATGTGTGTGTGTGTGTGTGTGTGTGTTGCTGTATGTGTTTGTTGAGGGAGGTGTTTGTATGTGTGTGTGTGTGTGTGTGTGTGTGTGTGTGTCTGTGTATTTGCGCGCACGTATGTGTGTTGTGGTGTGTGTGTGAGTATGTGTTTGTGTGTATGTGTGTGTGTGTGTCTTTGCATTTGCATGTGTGTGTGCGTGTGTGTTCTTTTATTTAACGTCTGTCCACAATCATAAATTCAGACGAAACCCCACCCCTTTTCTCAACCCATCCAAGTGCGTGCGTTTGTATATATCACGTGTTTTTGCGTGCGCACGCACACGCGCGTATACATTACAAAAAAAATATGCATCATGGATACATCATCTATGTATTCAGTATTTTATATATTAACGTCATATAACGTTAACTGTATGTCCTTAGTAGTTCTATATATTAGAGGTTCATATGTATAATTATAAGTATGAAGGACATATTTAAATATGAAAAGAAATATAGATAGATAAATAAAGATAAATTCTCTGGGATTAATATCAGGGTGGAGAAATGTACACACAGATTGTGGTCAGTGTGAACAGGAGTATGCCAAAGCACGCGCGATTGCCTACTCACACAGACACACGTACACTTACCCACAACACACACACACACACACACACACACACACACACATACACATACACACACACACACACACACACACACATAAACATACATGCATACACACATACGTACACTTACACACACACACACACATACACTCACACACACACACACACACACTCATACGTACACACGCACATGAACGAACGCGCACACATGCGTAGCAATCAAAGGAAATGAACATATATGTTGAGTGAGTCAGACTGCGTGTGTGTGTGTGTGTGTGTGCATGTGCGCGTGCGCGCGCTTATACATGATTGTTTACTAGAGCACGCGTGCCTGTGTGTTTGTGTGTGTGTGTGTGTGTGTGTGTGTGTGTGTGTGTGTTTATCTGAACACACGTGCACCTGTGTGTGTGTGTGTGTGAGTGTACGCGCATGTACAGGTGATAGATGTACTATGTGGTTTTCAGGCTCATTTTCTAGGTCAGCGAGGTTTGACAGAGGATGACTTTGTGATCCGTGTGTTGGAGGGGATGTCTTTCTGTGGCTTTGTGGCAGACAGGGGGCCTCCCTACAGGGCCTGTGATGTCTTTGATGAGGTGGGTGGTGTGTGTGTGTGTGTGTGTGTGTACGTGCGTTCGCTTTGCGTGTGTGTGTCCGTGGTGTGTGTGTACATGTGTGCGTGTTTGGGCGGTTGTGTGTGTGTGTGTGTGTGTGTGTGTGTGTGTGTGTGTGTGTGTTCGAAGCAAGTTGAATAGGCTAGTGACGATGATAACGATGATGATGATGATAGCGATGGAGATACATTTCCACATCACCTGTTCAACAGCTCATGGACCACATCGGTAAAAGACACTGCAGTTCAGGCACCCATTCTGACAGTATTAACTGAAACATTCATTTAATTTACTTCACAAAGGTCTACGACACGAACGTTTGCATCCATACCCCTCACACCAACCCGTCCAGACCCACCCACGCACGCTGACACACACACACACACACACAAAACACACACACACATACACACACAAACACACACACACAGAGGCCCACGCATATAGACACAAACACAACACACGCAGACACACACACACACACACACACACACACACAGAGTCATTTCATAGATGACCAGTTACATCGCACGCACGAACGATTCTACAGTTGATATCGAAATGACAGAGTGGAACAATCTGACAGGTCTCATCTGGATTTTCAGGAAGTTGACTTGAGGAGGTATTACATTTTTTCGCAAGTTCCTCATTACAGATTTCACGGTGAAAAGAGTAATTCCATTCATGAAAAATGTAAAATATGCACTGCCCGAGGAACAGTGTTGTGAAACCGAGAATGTTTTCATCTTTCAGATTTTTCATCTTTTATTGCTTTTAGAATGGAATTGATTTTGTGACGGCAGATCATCAGTATAATTAATGGGGTTTTTTCTGCTTTGAAAATAGGATTTGTGACTAATTGACTGTTGGGCTTGTCCCCGTTTCACTATGGATGTTAAAACGCGGATCTTTTGATCCGAGTAACACGCCGTTACTTGCCTTTGTGGGCATCAGACTGTGTTGGATGGTTGGTGTTCAGGTGTGCGCCAGCATTCAGGACCAGTTGTTGACTGAGCGGAGAGACGGTAGCAAAACGGTGGAACACATCAAGTCTGTTGCCAACCAGCTGTATGTAAACGTAAGTGGGTTGTCTGGTTGCTAGGTTTCTGTTTTGTTTATTATTATTTTTTTGTTTGTTGTATGTTTTGATTAGGTTTCTCTGTTTTCATTATCAGTGCATGTATTTGGTTGTTTATTCATTTTATACACTTTTTTGTTCTTTTTTGTTGTTGTTTTTGCTGAATACGAGATGCCTGTGTGAGTGTGTGTGTGTGTGTGTGTGCGTGTGCGTGTGCGTTTGTGCGTGAGTCTTGTGTATGTGTGTTTCTGTGGTTGTATGTGTGGGCGAGGGGGTATACATGTGTGTGTGTGTGGGGGGGGGATGGCTAGCTATATGTGTGTACATGTGTGAATGTTTGTGTGTGTGAGTGTGTATACGTATGCATGTATGTGTGTGTGTGTGTGTGTGTGCAGAATTGGAAGAAACATAATCTGCCACTTGTGCCAATATTGTACAGTAGTTTGCAATTTGCTTTTTTATTGGTTTATTTTTTATCCGATGTGAAATACATAGATCTTTAATACGAAAAATTACTAGTACTACCACCACCACCACCACCGCCGCCGCCGCCGCTGCTGCTCCTCCTCCTACTACTACTACTACTACTACTGCTACTGCTGCTGCTGCTGCTGCTGCTGCTGCTAATCATAATCGTAATTATGATAATGATCACAACAGAGATGAAAACGATGATGATACTATCATTGCTGCTGTTACAGCTTCTATGTGCGCAACTATACTCATGCCGCTGCTACTACTTCTGCTGGCACTAACGCTGCTACTGCTACTACTACTGTTAATTCTTCTGCTGTTGCTGCTGCTGCTCCTCCTCCTACTACTGCTGCTTCTCCTCCTGCTACTACCACTATACCTACTAGTACTACTACTACCACGACCACTACAACAAAAAAAAAAACAAACTAAAACAAAGAGAACAACCACAGCCACAACTAAAACAAAGACAACAACCACAACTAAAACAAAGAGAACCACAGCCACAACTAAACCAAAGAGAACAACCACAACTAAAACAAAGAGAACAAGCACAGCCACAATTAAAACAAAGAGAACAACCACAGCCACAACTAAAACAAAGACAACAACCACAGCCACAACTAAAACAAAGACAACAGCCACAACTAAAACAAAGACAACAACCACAGCCACAACTAAACCAAAGAGAACAACCACAACTAAAACAAAGACAACAAACACAGCCACAATTAAAACAAAGACAACAACCACAGCCACAACTAAAACAAAGAGAACAACCACAGACACAACTAAAGCAAAGAGAACAACCACAACCACAACTAAAAGACAACAACCACAGCCGCAATTAAAACAAAGAGAACAACCACAGCCACAACTAAAACAAACAGAAAAACCACAGCCACAACTAAAACAAACAGAAAAACCACAGCCACAATTAAAACATAGAGAACAACCACAGCCACAATTCAAACAAGGAGAACAACCACAGCAACAACTAAAACACAACCACAGCCACAACTAAAACAAAGAGAACAACCACAGCAACAACTAAAACACAACCACAGCCACAACTAAAACAAACAGAACAACCACAGCCACAACTAAAACAAAGAGAACAACCACAGCCACAACTAAAACAAAGAGAACAACCACAGCCATAGCTAAAACAAAGAGAACAGCCACAGCCATAGCTAAAACAAAGAGAACAACCACAGCCACAACTAAAACAAACAGAACAACCACAGCCACAACTAAAACAAAGAGAACAACCACAGCCACAATTCAAACAAAGAGAACAACCACAGCCACAATTAAAACAAAGACAACAACCACAACCACAATTAAAACAAAGAGAACAACCACAACCACAACTAAAAAAAAAGAGAACAACCACAGCCACAATTAAAACAACCAGAACAACCACAGCCACAATTCAAACAACCAGAACAACCACAACCACAATTAAAACAAGGAGAACAACTACAGCCACAACTAAAAAAAGAGAACAACCACAACCACAACTAAAACAAACAGAACAACCACAACCACAATTAAAACAAAGAGAACAACCACAACCACAATTAAAACAGAGCAAACACAACCACAACTAAAACAAAGAGAGCAAACACAACCACAACTAAAACAAATAGAACAACCACAGCCACAACTAAAACAAAGACAACCACAGCCACAATTAAAACAAAGAAAGCAAACACAACCACAACTAAAACAAAGACAACAACCACAGCCACAACTAAAACAAAGACAACCACAGCCACAATTAAAACAAAGAGAACAACCACAACCACAATTAAAACAAAGAGAACAACCACAGCCACAACTAAAACAAAGAGAACAACCACAGCCACAACTAAAACAAAGACAACAACCACAGCCACAACTAAAACAAAGAGAACAACCACAGCCACAACTAAAACAAAGAGAACAACCACAGCCACAACTAAAACAAAGAGAACAACCACAGCCACAACTAAAACAAAGACAACCACAGCCACAATTAAAACAAAGAGAGCAAACACAACCACAGCTAAAACAAAGAGAGCAAACACAACCACAACTAAAACAAAGAGAACAACCACAGCCACTACTAAAAGAGAACAGCCACAGCCACAACTAAAACAAACAGAACAATCACAGCCACAACTAAAACAAAGAGAACAACCACAACTAAAACAAAGAGAACAACCACAACCACAACTGAAACAAAGAGAACAACCACAGCCACAATTGAAACAAAGACAACAACCACAGCCACAACTGAAACAAAGAGAACAACCACAACCACAACTAAAACAAACAGAACAATCACATGCACAAATTAACAACTACTTCAAATGATGACGGTGCAGACGATAATGATTAGGCTACTTTGTCGTGGACGTGGTGTTACTTTGTACAGGTGTGTCTCCACCAGCCTCCTGATGCGCTACGATACTACTGCTGCTGCTTCTGCTTCTTCTTCTACTACTACTACTACTACTTTTCCACCACATTAAATACAACTACTAATGCACGAGTTCCTGCATACTACAACCACAAGTAAAACAAACCGAACAAACCACAGGCACAACAACAAACGATCACATCCGCTGCTGGCAACGATGACGGTGCAGACGACGACGATGATGATGACTTTGACGTGTACGTGGTGTGGCTTCTAACAGGAGTGTCCCCACCAGTCGCCTGATGCCTTCGACAGCCAAGTGCCCCGGCCGACAGCCAGGCCCGGGCACAGCAGCCAGGGCCTCATGGAGGGGTGCCCCCCTTTCCCTGCCCTCAGTGCCCGCCGCGTGCAGTCCGTTATTGACCTGTCTGTCGCCAGAAGGACCACTTCGTAAGTTTTTGTCGTGTGGGGGTTGTGTTAAAGGGGTTTGGTTTTGTGTATGTGTGGAGGGTTCACAGACTGACATTAGCGTACAGTTGGGCCAAAAGCAAAGCGAGAGCTGTATGATCAATGGTTTCTCCATTGCAATGGGAAGTCATTTACTGTTTTGTCTTTTGTGAAGGACTTTGACTCTCAAACTAGGAGGGCAAGATTGCACTGGCTCTTAGTGCTGCATCCTTGAGGGCTAGTTGGCCCTTGGGAACCATCCCAGATTCGACTGTCCTAAAACCCTCTTGGCCGAGAGAGTGAGGATGTAACTTGGGCAAAACACTTTCCACTATAATCAAATTCCAGCCCATATTGTCAGGACAGCGGTTGGCTCCTCTGCTGTTCTGACGGACATTGTCGAAAACGACTGACTATCATACATGTGGGGGTTTGTGGGTGGGTCGTGATGTTTTGGTGTATTGTATTGTGTTCTGTTGCATGGCATTGCATTGTATCGTATCATATCGCTTTGCATCGTGTTGTATTGAAATGTATCGTATCGTATCGTATCGTATTGTATTGTATTGCACTGCATTGTATTGTATTGTATTGTATTGTATTACTCCTTGTCACAGAATATTTAGCTGCTCTCCCCTTGGGAGAAAGCTTCGCTTCAGTCCAGCGTCACCCTCTTTCCTACTTGCAAGTGTATTTGTTTTCCCCAACAAAGTGGATATTTTTGGGACAATATTTTGCTAGAGACAACCGTTTTATTGCCGTGGATTCTTTTACATGCGCTAAGTGCATGCTACACGCGGCCTCGGTTTATCGTCTGACCCGAAAGACTAGCGTCCAGACCACCTCTCAGGGTTTTGAGGAGAGGGGAAAAATTCTGGCAAGTGTAGGAATCGATCATTTGCGCTCAGACCCTCTCGCTTCCCAGGGGGACGCATTTTTACAAGGCCAGCAGTCCACTAGTTATGGGAATGCGCACTCACACAAACATACACACATATACAGACACACAGAGACATACATGCACACACACGTACGCGCGCGCGCTCACACACACATATATACACACATACACACAACACACACACACACGCACCACACACACACACACACACACACACACACAAGGAGAGTATCAGTATCAGTAGCTCAAGGAGGTGTCACTGCCTTTGAACAATTCCATATACGCTGCACCACATCTGCCAAGCAGGTGCCTGACCAGCAGCGTAACCCAACGCGCTTAGTCAGACCTTGAGAAAAAAAAAGAAGAAAAAAGAAGATGTAAATGAATATCTAAAAGAATATATATATATATATTATATATGTATAAGAAAAAGAAAAAAAAAAGAAAAGATAATGATAATAATAATAATGATGATGATGATAATGATAATAATAATAATATCAATAACAATAATAACAACAAATAAATATAAGATAAAAAGACAATAACGATAATAAATAAACAAATAGCAAATAAATGTAAAAAATACAGCCTACACACACACACACACACGTACGTGCACAGAGCTCTCTTGACACATGTGTACACTGACACACTCGCGTACGCACACAAACACACACACACACACACACATACACAAACACACACAAACACAGGCTGCCACTGATTGGCCGCAAAAGGGGTGGGAAAAGATCTCTGATGCCAGGAACGTGGCGTCTAGCGTGTTGCTCAGTCTATTGTATTTGGAAAAGGCCACAGAGACTCTGTTTCGTTTTGAAGAAATTTGCACAATGTTGGTTTGGAAATGATACCAATATTCGTTTGATGTGCAAAGCGTCGTGCTCTATATTTCATGCTAGACACCGCTCCCTCACTCTACCCATATCTCTTTGAGGCGATCGATGGTGTGATGGCCTTGTACCCGTTCTTTTTTGTATTCTTTCACTTTTCTGAGGATTTCCGATTTTCCTGGATGTAGGCCGCTCGTTGTTATTGCGCTACCAGCAAGTTTGTCAGCTCGCTCATTTCCATTAATACCTGCATGTCACGGGCATGTAAGTTTTTGAATCTGAAAGTTGCGCATTGCCTCATGCCACTCTGGGCTTCCCATTCCACTTTCAAATTTCTGTATGAGGTTCATTGAATCCGTTAGAATCATGGCATGTTGGTTTCCAGGCATATGGATAGCCTCTTGAGAGCATGTGTCACAGCTTCAACTTGCATCGTCAGGCTGGAGGTTGTGACTTTGTGGGCAGCATTCTCTTCCTTAATTGTTTTTCCATTTTTGTTTCGCAGTGAAAGGAGAGAAAGGGGAAGAAGAAAGAGAAATCAGTTGAAAAATTAGCGACCTTTCCAATCATTTTGACATTGTTCCTTAAGGTCACGTTGCCCTCGCTGGGATCGATGGACGCTCTTCCCTGGCATGAGAGAGAGTGGGTGAGGCGTTAGGGAGGGGAAAAAAGAGATAGGGAGAGACAGACAGACAGACAAGACAGACAGACAAGACAAGACAGACAGACAGACAGACAAGCAGAGAGAGAGAGAGAGAGAGAGAGATCACAAGCAGTGGATGTGCCATTGTTCATGAAAACCTCCCCCATACGCGGTTGTTCGACGACTGTCAGCATGCGCGTTAGCTTTTCCCGATCTGACCCTCTCTCTCTGTCTGTCTCTGTCTCTCTCTGATTTTCTCTCTCTCTTCGTTTCTCTGTCTCTTTCTCTACCTTCTCTCTCTTTGTATTGTCTGTATGTCTGCCTCTCTCTCTCTCTCTCTCTCTCTTTCTAATACAAAATGTGTGCAAACATTAATGGTATCCCAAATAAGTATCTTGAAGGATAAAATATAAGCAGATAGAACTGGTATTTAGTTGGTCAAACCGATGACGATGTTTTTTTTTAATGAAATTGGTTGGTTTTGGTTTATTTATTAAATCTTCGTAAGTGTTTTTATTTTGTTTGACTTTTTACAAGTGATTGGATAAAATGACACTGTGACTTCCCCTGTATCCCCCCGGTCACATGGGCGTGTTAAGCTGATGACAGTAAAAAGTCAGTGTTCAAGTGTCTCTCTCTCTAGGTAATCACACACACACACACACACACACACACACACACACACACACACTGCAATCCAATTTTTCATTCATTTTCTCTCTCTCTGCCCCTCCACTCCCAGACGAACGAACGCGCGGCAGAGCCCGATGAGGATGGTTCCCATGGGACCGCATGTGGTCACCATGGCGACAGGAGACGGGAGAGAGGTGATGGTGGAGGGCGGTGCCCGCCGCCTGGAGGTGCTGAGGAACTGCCTGGACTTCATCTTCCAGGGCAGGATCGCTGATGCCAAGATTGTGAGCTGCTGGCAGGAGGAGGGGAAGGAGAGGAGGATATATCTCTGTGTGTGTGTGTGTGTGTGTGGCGGGGGCGGGGTTGCGGGGATGGGGGTGGGGGGTTGTTGTTGTTGTTCTTGTCCCACCCCAGCCAGCGCCCCATCACGTCACCGCTAACCTACTTCCACCTTTGTTCTTCCTCCCCACTTACCACTACCTGCCTGCCCACACAACCTGAATGCTTGCACAAAGTTGTATTGTGTTGTGTTGTGTTGTGTTGTGCTTTGTTGTATTCTGTTGTGTTACATTGTGCTGTCTTGTGTTCGGTTCTGTGCTGTTTTTGTTGCGTTGTGTTGTGTTGTGTTGTGTAGTATGGTGATTGTTTTGGGTTGTTGGAATGTGTTGTACTGCGGTGTGTTGCATTGTAGTGTATTTCGTTGTGGATTAATTACTTATTATTTATTTTGATAAATGAATGAATTAGTTAATTGATTTATTTATTTTAATCAATAAAGTCATTTTTCAAATTTGATTGATTGATTTATTTATTCAGCTTCCCACAAGGGCCCCCCCCCCCAAAAAAAAAAAAAACAAAAAAAACACAGACTGATCTCCACACTCATTCTAGTCTTTTCTTCTCCTCTCTCCCTCCTACTCCCTTCTCCCCGAACCCCCCCTCGCCTTGCCATGCAGATCTTCCCGGGCGTGTTGCGCGCGTTAAAGGACGTCGGGGCACGGCTGGCCCTGACAGAGGATCTGAGTCATCGCATGCAGGGGGGCAGGGCGGTGCTGGACCATCGGCAGTTTGACCTCGTCGTCACCCTGCTCCGCTCAGCGCTGCAGGTACCTGGGGTTTTGTATTGACTGACAGATTGATTTATCTATTTATTTATTTATTCATTAATTTTATCATTTATCTGTTTATATGTTTGTTTGTTTTTTTATTCATTTATTAATTCATTCATTTATCTATATGTTGATTGATTGATTTATTTATTTTGCTTAGATGGTTGGTTGGTTGACTGGTTAGTTGTTCGTTTATTTCTACGATCATAATTTTATGTATTTATTCTTTTATTCATTTTGGCTCTAGCTGCAACAAGGAGGAAGGTGGCAGAATGATTAAGACGCTTATCTGCCTATACAAGTGTCCGTAAGGGTGTGATAAACCCAGGTGCCGCTTGCAGCACCCACTTAGCGCATCAGTCTATTTCTTTCTTTCTTTTGTTTCTTCATTTTTGACTCACTTGTGTAAACAAAGTGAGTCTATGTTTTAACCCGGTGTTCGGTTGTCTGTGTGTGTGTGTGTGTGTGTGTGTGTGTCTGTCCGTGTATCTGTGTGTCTGTGTGTCTGTGGTAAACTTTAACATTGACATTTTCTCTGCAAATACTTTGTCAGTTGACACCAAATTTGGCATAAAAATAGGAAAAATTCAGTTCTTTCCAGTCATCTTGTTTAAAACAATATTGCACTTCTGGGATGGGCACAAAAAAAGAAAAAAAAGAAGCCTAATTATATAAAAACTGCATTTACTGTTATATTTATATTTTTTGTATTCTCTAAACTTGGCACTTTGACCTTTTATTCTGACACAACAGCAAGTGGAGTCATTATTATCATTTTTTGTTCAAACAGGAACTTCTTTTGCTAAGCATGGAATTTTTATTTTATTTTGCAAACGTTTTGGTGCAGATAGTAAAGAAGGGAAATTACTCTATAATTAATGCTAGGGGACGTAATTTATCACAAGTGAGTCTTGAAGGCCTTGCCTCTCTTGTTATTGATTTTTTATTATCTCTTCCGTCTCCGATTCTCTCCCTCTCTCTCAAGGTCTTCCACTCCATTTCCGCTCCCCTTATCTTTCGCCACTTTATCCCTGTTTGACTTCATTTTTTCTTTCGATTTCTTTATTTATTTCTTTGTTTGTATGTCTATTTATCTGTTGATTTATTTATTTATTCATTCATTTATCATCAGTCTCCACGGTGAAATGGTTCCGGGGAATAAATATGGTTCTTGAGTGAACCCTTGTTTGTTAGCGGGTTTGTGTGTATGTAAAGGTAAGGGGGGTTGGGATGGGTGGTGATGTCTGCAGAATTTCCAATGATTTAAAGAAGAAAGTAAGAATCTAACTATACTGTCCTGTGGGACTGTCCTTAAATCTGCTGTAATACCAAATAACATCTTGACATTATCGAAAATAAATTGTTCTGGTGTTCGATTTTGTTTTGCATGATATATCAGCCCGTCTTGATTTGAATATATTACTTTGTACAGTGTACATATTTGACCACTTTCCAAGTTAAAAACAATGTGTGTGTGTGTATATTTATGTGTGTGTGTGTGTGTGTGTGCGTGTGTGTGTGTATGTGTGTGTGTGTGTGTGTGTGTGTGTGTGTGTGTGTGTGCACGCGCGCGTTCAGAATGATTCCAGCATGGACGAGCACGGAGTGGCGTACAGCATTCTGCCCCTGGCCACAGCCTTCTGTCGTGTGAGTTCCACCCTCAGATCACTGTGTCAACACTTATCTGCATATCTCTTTGTCTGGCTGCCTGTCTGTCTGTCTGTCTTGTTATCTGCAAGCCAGCCAGCGCAGCCTGCCTGCCAGTGTGTCAGTCTGTTCGTTTACCTTTGTGTGTATTCATATGGAGAAATACTAAGACAGATTCATCACTGTATAGTCTTCTGGATCTTGGAGAGAAATTGTACTCACTTCGTGTGGAACGGAGATCTCTGTGATTGTCGTGAAGTCAGTAAACACAGAAACACACACGAACAAAACCAACAACAATGTGCCAGTTTTTAGTATGTCAGTTCCTTCGTCTGCCTTTGATGCAGTGAACGTGTATTCACATGGAGAAATATTTAGACAGCTTCGTCACCGTAGTCACTGGGATTTTGGGAGAGAAATTGTACACTCTTTGTGGAACGGTGGTCTTTGTGACTGTCATGAAGTCAGTTGACATACAAACACACACACACACACACACACACACACACACAAACACCGATGTACTAGTTTTTAAGATATGTACCAGTTCTTTAGATTGATAAAAAAAAAAATTAAATGCTGTGTTATATGTTTTAGTTTAAGAAAAAACAACAACCGAACCCCCCCCTCCCCAAACACAAAAAAAACATGGGTTTGGCTGGCGGATTAATCACATTTCATTTGTTAGAAATCGGATCAGACTTGAAGGAAACTATAATCGCCTACGTTTTTTGATAATAATGCTGCTGCTGCTGCTGATGATAATAACTGTTATTGTTATTGATATCATTAATGTTGTTGTTATTATTATTATTATTATTATTAATGATGACAACGAAAACAACAACAACATCCATCATCAACATCATCAGCAGCAACAAGATCTACAATGGAGAACCATTGATGACGCAGATCTCACTTTGCTGCTGGCCCAACTGTAAGCTTATGTGAATGTCACATCTCTGAGATACGTACCCCAAAACAAAACCACCACCACCATCACCGATAAATACCTTTCCCTGTCAACAGAAGCTGTGCACGGGCGTGATGCAGTTCGCCTACACGTGCCTTCAAGAGCACGAGGTGTGGGGCAGCGCCTCCTTCTGGGAGCAAGCCTTCTACCGGGACGTGCACCGCGAGATCCGACAGCTCTACCTGCCCCGATACGAGGAGCACTACCTCATGTCTGACCCTGACCCTGACACTGACCCTGACCCCGACCTTGACTCCTGCCAACCCTCTGCCGCTGCCGCCAGACAGGTGAGTTTTCATGACCTCTACAGGGGCCGTATTCAAGATAAAATTCATTTTGCCTTAAGTCAAGTTACCTTTTGACGTGATAGGGATGCACAGGTACAGTTTACCTCAAAGGTTTAGTTAGCTTCGTATTCAAGACACGAGGTTCACTAAGGCAGCTAACCCATCCTCTACAATAAAAATTCCTGGTAATTCCCTTTGTGCATGCTCTTGCACTTCTCACTGCACCACAGTTCAGAGTGTTGTCGAGAGAGTTACTATACACAGGCTATCCGCAAAGCACGCCTGTTTTCCTTCAACAAACACCACGCTACAAAAGGATCCGCCATGTTTTCCACTGCTTCGTGGGCAGTCACCCTTGGCAGGTAGTAAGTGCAAATTTGCCTTTAGGTTTGAAGACCTGCGGGTAGACTCGAGGCGTTCCCGAATACCGGCCACTGCTTACCCTCGGGCAGTTTGCCTTGCCTCATGTAGACTTACCCGCAAGTACACCTTTACCTGCAGGCATGATGGTCTCTTGAATACGGCCCCAGGTGATTTGTCATTACCTTTTACAGTTGGAACACTACCCCATATCATGTTCACTACATCACACCCTCTACATGTCCGCGCCTTTGGATCCTCCTTCCAACTTCTACCCTTCCCCTTTTTTTCCTGTACAATATCACTCATACTAAAAAAAATGTAAAATTGATGAATACGCACAAACACACACAACTTGGTGGCACACACGCAAGCGAGCGTGCACACACATTCACACACACACACACACACACACACACACACACACACACGCACGCACGCACGCACGCACGCACCACGCACACACATACATACACACACACACTCACACACACACACAGAGCCTATACACCCAGACCACAATCCCCATATCCAGTCCATTATGCCACCATAACTCTCTTAGTGAACACAGAACAGACATGAAATCAATGAACAACACACACACTTGCGGGTGTGCACGCACAGACACTCGCACACACACATATGCGCTCGCGCACACACACATACACGTGCGCACCACACACACACACACATACACATACACACATACACACACGCACACACACACACACACACACACGCACACTAACACAAACACACACACACACACACACACACTACATAGACATGATCAAGAAATGCTGTATATACACAACTAACTATATCAGCCCATGTGCCCTGACAGCTGTTCCGGAGTGCAGATAAAACGCTGTCAGGCCGAGGTGTGAGGTCAAGTCACACAATCAGCATGCACTCTGTCTCCCTGCCCACCAAGCACATGGGGACTCTGGACATTGCTGCTGATCAGGTCAGTGATTTGGTATTGTCATTATTATTTTTTTTTTTATTATTATTATTATCATTATTATTATCATTATTGTTGTTGTTATTATTATTATTATCATCATCATCATCATCATCATCATCAGTTTCATTAATTTCTACTATATCTGTGTTTGTGTATGATTTTCGATTTGTGTTCATACCTTGTTATATACTATCCTTCCCCAATATTCCTTGTGACCCCGGTACACTTGGTAATAAAGACATATTCTATTCTATTCTATTGTATCATCATAATTATTATGATTATTATTATTATTGTTTGTGTATGATTTTCGATTTATGCTCGTACTTTGTTATGTGCTATCCCCCCCAATATTCCTTGTGACCCCGGTACACTTGGTAATAAAGATATAGTATATTCTGTTCTATTCTATCATCTTGGTAATTATTATTTATGATAATAATAATAGTATTATTATTATTATCATCATCATCGTCATCATTATTATATTATTATTGTTGTTGTTGTTGTTATTATTATTATCGTTGTTGTTGTCATCATTATTATCATTATCATCATCATTATTATTGTTATCGTCATTATTATTGTTATCATTATTATGATGATTATTATTATCATTATTATCATTTGTAGATCGATTCGTGGCTTGATTGGTTGATGGACTGGTCGGTTGACTTGGATCGAGCCATTGATTGAAGCTTTGGCTGGTTGATTGATTGGTGGGCGGATGAGTGGATTTGTGTGTGCGTGTTGGTCGGCTCTTATCATAAATTCGAACCAGCCTGTTGTGCAAATGACTCTGTGTTTGTAAAACGCTTGGAGTTTGGTCTCTGATAGAAGATTAGCACTATATAAGTACCAGTAATGGTAATACTAATGATAATGATAATAATCATAATGATAATAAAAAATAATTATGATAATGATGAAAATCCAATACCAATGATAAAAATAATGATAATAATAATGATATTGTAGTAATATCATTATTATTAACATTATTATAATTATTATTACGCACCGATACACGCGTAACTCTTACACCCCCATACCGTACACACACACTCTCTCACCTTCCCCACATCTCACAAACAAAAAAAAAAACCCTCTATCATCCACCCCCACCCCCGCCCCCACCCCACACCCCACCTCACCACCCCCACACAGGTGCGCGTGCGGTCCACCCTGACCCCCACCCAGCTGGAGGAGCTGTGTCAGGCCGAGGAGTCGGTGGTGTACAGCCAGGCCATCCACTACGCCAACAGGATCGTCTTCATGCACCTGCCTCTCGACGCCACCCGCCCTGCGCCCTCCTCCACCCGTACCCGGTCCTACGGCGAGGCGGAGACCGGCAGCGTCATGACCGCCCCCAGGTGAAGGCGGTGTTCAATTTTCTCTTGTTTTCCTGTGAAACAGAAGCTTGCACGAGTGTTAACGTATTGTACATGTAACGCAACTGACAGGTGATGTCATAAGTTAAAAGTTCTGTTTTCATTGGTTTGGCGTGCAGGTTGGAAATGTGGTGGTGATGATGTTCAAGGAAAAGTTTAACCTCTTTAAGGGGTAAAAAAAAAGAAGTAAAGGCGATGTCCGCAAAGAGAGAGAGAGAGAGAGAAGGGGGGTGGGGGTTAGGCAGGGAGGAAGAGAGAAATGATGTGAGGGAGAGGAGAGGGCGGGGGCGGGGGGCGGAGATTGAGATTGTGTTCGGCTGGTGAATACAATGCTTGTTGAAAAGATGGAACACGGTCCACAAGAAAACACACATACACACACACGTGCGCGCTCGCAGACACACAGACGCAAACACACACACACACACACACACACACACAAACGCGCGCACACACAACTCTCTCACCCATTCTACATTGACACAGTCATACACACAAACTCTCTCTCTCTCTCTCTCTCTCTCTCATTCACACACACTCTCTCTCTTCCTCTTTGTTTGTCTGTCTGTCCCTCTCTCCTCTCTCTCTTCCTGTTTCTCTGCCTCTGTTTCTCGCTCTCTCTCTCCCCCTCTCTCTCCCCTCCCCGTTTGTCTTTGCTTTTGTCTGTCTGTCTCCCTATCTCACTCTCTCTCTTTCCCTGTCTCTCTCACTCACTCTCTCTCTCCTTCTCTCTGTCTCTCCCCTCTCCGTTTGTTTCTGCTTCTGTCTGTCTGTCTGTCTCTTTCCCTATCTCTCTCTCTCTCTCTCTCCCCCCTCTCTCTTTGTCTCTCTCCCTATGTATATATCTCTCTCCCTATCTCTCTGTCTCTCTCCCTGTATATCTCTCTCTCCCTTTCTCTCTCTCTCCCTACTCCCCCTCTCTTTCCCTCTCTCTCTCTCCCCCCCCCTCTCTCTCCGATCTCCGTTTGTCTCTGCTTCTATCTCTTTTCCTCTCTCTCTCTCCCTATCTTTCTCTTCCTCTCTGTCTCTCTCCCTGTGTCTCTCTCACTATCTTTCTCTCTCTCTCTGTCTCTCTCTCCCTTTCTCTCTCTGTCTCTCTCCCTCCCTCCCTTCCTGTACACAACAATTCCCTCCCATCCCTGCAGCGTGGCTGAGAACGACAGCTATGACGCGGAGAGCGGCTTTGACGAGACGGAGACCACGGACGGTGTGAGTCAGTCCGTGCACAAGTTCATCACGCGCTTTGTGGACAAGGTGTGCGCCGAGGGGGGAGTGTCTCCGGAACACGTCAAGGCCCTGCATCACCTAGTGCCAGGTGTGTGAGGAGGAAGTGTGAGGGGGTGGGCTGTGGAGGGTATGTGTGTGGGTGTAGAGGTGTGAGTGTGGGGTGGGGATGGGGGCAGGGGTAGGGTGTGTGTGTGTGTTTGTGTGTGTGGGTGGAGGTGGGTGGAGAGGTGTATTTGTGTGTGTGTTTGCGTGTATCTGGGGAGTGGGGGTGGGTGGGAGGGGGGGAGAGTATGTGTGTTTTTGTGTGTGGGGTGGGGGGGAGATGGGTCGGTACGTGCTTATGTGTGTGTGTGTGTGTGTGTGTTCTTTCTTCAGTTTAGCTTTAATGTCTTTCCACTGTTTAATGATATTTGACAAGTGTATGTGTGTGTGCACGCGCGTGTGTGTGTGTATGTGTGTGTGTGTGTGTGTGTGTGTGTGTGTACGTGCACGAGTTTTGTCTGTTCGGACACACACAACATATCTGACACCTGCATGTGCTCCAGGTGTGATCAGTATGCACATGGAGATACTAGAAGCTGTGCACAGAGAGATCAAGAGACTGCCGCCTGTCACCAAGGTGAGTGTGCTACCTGGCAAAGGCCTCATCCCCTACGCCTCCCCCCCCCCCCTTGTTATTGCTTCAGTTTGAGAAAAATATGTTTATGTGTGTGTGTTTGTGTGAGTGTGTGCGTGCGTGTGTGTGCAAGTGAGCGCTCTCTGTTAACTGAAACAAAATCTAAAACAAGTGTTCACACATACACAGACACACACACACACACACACACACACACACACACAAAATGGGGGAATCGAACACTGACTCCAACAAAACCTTTCCCTCATTGAGCAAAAAACCCAACCAAACAAACAAACAAAAAACCCCCCAACCTACAGAGAAACAGTGCAATACACACAGTACAGTACAGACAATGCACACATTGCGGCAAAGACAATACAGAGTACAGACATTACAGGCAGTACACAAAGCACAGTACAGGCAACACACACAGTGCAATATAGCCATGCAGTACAGGCAATACACACAGTACATTACAGACAATACAGGCCATACACACAGTACAGGCCATATACACAGTACAGTGCAGGCAATACAGTCAGTACAGGTAATACACACAGTACTGGCCATACAGTCAGTACAAGAAATACAGTCAGTACAGTACAGGCCATACACACAGTACAGGCAATACACACAATATAGTACAGGCCATACACACAGTACAGGCAATACAATCAGTATAATACAGGCAATACACACAGTACAGGCCATACAATCAGTACAGTACAGGCCATACACACAGTACAGGCAATACAGTCAGCACAGTACAGTTTCAGTAGCTCAAGGAGGCGTCACTGCGTTCGGACAAATCCATATGTGCTACACCACATCTACCAAGCAGATGCCTGACCAGCAGCGTAACCCAACGCGCTTAGTCAGGCCTTGAGCAGTACAGGCAATACACACAGTACAGGCCATACACACAGTACAAGCAATACAGTCAGTAAGTCAGCACAGATAGTAGAGACAATACAGTCAGTACACACAGAGTGCAGTACAGACAACACATCCCCATACAAAACAAGAACAGTGCAGACAATACATCACATCACAGCACAGTACAGTACAGTACAGACAGTACATCCCCACACAGACAGTACAGGCAATACACACACTACAGTACAGACAACACATCTCCATACAAAACAACAACAGTGCAGACAATACAGCACAGGACAGTACAGTACAGACAATACATCCCCACACAGACAGTACAGGCAGTACACACACTACAGCACAGACAACACATCTCCATACAAAACAAGAACAGTGCAGACAATACATCACATCACAGCACAGTACAGTACAGACAGTACATCCCCACACAGACAGTACAGGCAATACACACACTACAGTACAGACAACACATCTCCATACAAAACAAGAACAGTGCAGACAATACATCACAGCACAGCACAGTACAGACAATACATCCCCACACAGACAGTACAGGCAATACACACACTACAGCACAGACAACACATCTCCATACAAAGCAACAACAGTGCACACAATACAGCACAGTACAGTATAGACAATACATCCCCACACAGACAGTACAGGCAATACACACACTACAGTACAGACAACACATCCCCATACAAAACAACAACAGTGCAGACAATACAGCACAGCACAGTACAGACAATACATCCCCACACAGACAGTACAGGCAATACACACACTACAGTACAGACAACACATCCCCATACAAAACAACAACAGTACAGACAATACATCCCCACACAGACAGTACAGGCAGTACACACAATACAGTACAGACAACACATCTCCATACAAAACAAAAACAGTGCACACAATACATCACAGCACAGCACAGTACAGACAATACATCCCCACACAGACAGTACAGGCAACACACACACTACAGTACAGACAACACATCTCCATACAAAACAAGAACAGTGCACACAATACAGCACAGCACAGCACAGTACAGTACAGACAATACATCCCCACACAGACAGTACAGGCAATACACACACTACAGCACAGACAACACATCCCCATACAAAACAACAACAGTGCAGACAATACATCACAGCACAGCACAGTACAGTACAGTACAGACAGTACATCCCCACACAGACAGTACAGGCAACACACACACTACAGTACAGACAACACATCCCCATAGGCAACACACACACTACAGTGCAGACAACACATCTCCATACAAAACAACAACAGTGCAGACAATACAGCACAGCACAGCACAGTACAGTACAGACAATACATCCCCACACAGACAGTACAGGCAACACACACACTACAGTACAGACAACACATCCCCATACAAAACAAGAACAGAGCACACAATACATCACAGCACAGCACATTACAGTACAGACAGTAGAGGCAATACACACACACTTCTGTATAGACAATGCATCCCCATACAGACAGTGCAGACAATACTGTACAGCACAGCACAGTACAGACATACAATGCCCCTGTTTCAGCCCAAGATCGAGCCTCCGCCCTTACTGCCCGGGGAGGAGCTGGTCATGGAAGGCCTGAGGGTCTTCCTGCTGCCTGACGGGAGGGAGGAGGGGGTGGGGGGTCCGATGGGGGGTCCCACCCTCATCCCCGCGGAGGGGGCACTCTTCCTGACCTCCTACAGGGTCATCTTCCACGGCTCGCCCTGTGACCCCTTGGGTGAGTGACGGTGTGTGTGTGTGTGTGGTGTGTGTGGTGTGTGTGTGTGTGTGGTGTGTGTGTGTGTGTGTGTGTGTGTGGTGTGTGTGTGTGTGTGTGTGTGTGTGTGTGTGTTGTTTGAGGGGGGGGGGTGTTCAGGCAGGTAGGTCGGGGTAATGAGGGTGGTTTGGGGTTCTGAGGATTAGGTTCGTATAGCGTTAGTGCTTTATCAGTTTTGCTTTTGTTTTTTTGGGTCTCTGTTGACTAATTCAGAAGTTGTCTTTGCGGTTGTATGCTGTTGTGAATGTATTCTGTGTGTGTGTGCGTGTGTGTGTGTGCGTGCGTGTGTATGTATGAGCATGGCCTTGTGTGTAAGGGAGGGGTATGGATGTGTAGGTGCTTGAAGCAGACCGTGGAAAATACAAGAAAAAGAATTATTCAGCTGAATCGCGCGCGCGTGTGTGTGTGTATGCGTGTGTGTGTGCGTATGTGTATATGTATGTATGTGTGTGCTTGCGCGCGCGCGTGTGTGTGCGTATGTGTATGTGTGCGTGCATGTATGTGCGTGTGTGTGTGTGCTTGTATATGGTTGTGTGTGTTTGTGTGGACGTGCTTGTGTTTGTGTATTGATGTATGCATGCATGTGTGTGTGTGTGTGTGTGTGTGTGTGTGCACGTGAGCAGTGTGCAAGCAGACCGTGGTCCGCACGATGCCGGTGTCCACAGTGGCCAGAGAGAAGAAGCTGAGCGTGCAGTACATCCCCCACCTCGACCACTGGCTGCACGACGGCCTGCAGTTCAGGTCCACCTCCTTCCAGGTAGGTTCCCTGCAGGCAGATCATCCATCTTCCATGTAGGACATCTGCAGTTCATCCATGTAGGACTCGTGCAGGTCACGTCTTCTTCCTTCCAGTTAGAACATCTGCTGATCAGATCTTCCTTCCAGGTGGAACCCCGGCAGATCATATCGTCTTTCCACGTGGAACCCCGGCAGATCATATCGTCTTTCCAGGTGGAACCCCGGCAGATCATATCGTCTTTCCACGTGGAACCCCGGCAGATCATATCGTCTTTCCACGTGGATCTCCTGTCAGATCCTCCTCCTTCCAGTCAGGCCATCTGCAGACCTGATCTTCCATACAGGTAGAACTCCTTCAGATAAAGTCTTTCACCATGCAGGTAGGATTCACATTCAGCCATATGCGCATTCACAGATAGATTCATGAGCATCCCCCCACACACCCCACCACCACTACCACCCTCCCCCCATCCCCCAGCTGGATGACAACGATGGTCATCATCGATCTCGATGGACACACACCAGGATTCACACAGATGGTTGCTTTTATCCGGAACCCAGAATGAAGATGCATTTTGCCATCATCTCCATACATCATCTGTGGGCACGCAGCCCAAAGTCCGAAGCACACGTGCAGTTGCAGGTTGGGCATGGAACGCCAGCATGCAGGGCAGGGGCAGACGCCACTCTGTGCAGGACTATGTGAATACAAAACCCTGGCGGGATGCTTGAGGTTCTTTCAGTGTAAGTGGTATCCTTCAGTGTAAGTGGTATCCCCACATTCTCTTTATCGGAAAGAAAAGGGAGATAGAAAGAAAACTGATGCTTTACGCTTATGAGTAAATCAAAATATTCTGTGTTGTGTTCTGCATTCAACAGAAGAATACTTTTAAAAAAAGAGAGAAAGAAAATGTATTGGAGGATTGAGGACCCATTGTTCAGAAGAAGTATCACGAAGAAAGAAGTAGGAGAATAGTCTAGAGGAACCCACCCATAAACCTTTTTTTCTGTCGCTTTTTGCTTGTAGCCTTATCTTTTACTTCCTGTTGTATTTGCTTTTCTTAACTTCTGCCTTACTGGTCCATATTTTTTTTCTTTAAAGAATATTTCTGGATCATTCATTAATTTTTTTTCTTAAAAGAATATTTCTGGATCATTTTCTGCACTTCATTATTGGACATTATTACCGAATTGATATGCCAGCCAGTATTGTCTTGGTTGTAATGGTTGTACACTTATCATTCAGTCTTAATCAGTGATCACGGCACGAGGCCCCGTTGTGTTCTTGAGAAAAGCAGTTTTCTCCGATTTTCCTCACTCCACCCAGGTATGAAAGGGTACCTGACCGGTTGGAGATGGTTAATTCAAAACGGCAGAAGATTGGGCTCCGCCTTCCAATGTCAAGCATTGGACACTATGGACAAGCATTCACTGCCGAGATGTTCATAAAAGGCAAATGGACCTTTAATGTCTATCCTTTAAAAACAATGAATAAAACATGAACAAAAACTGAATAAACCTCCTGCTGTTTCAGCTGATCAAAGTGGCGTTCGACGAAGAGGTGACCTCGGAGAGCGTGGAGACGCTGCGGAAACTGCTGGTCAAGGGACGTCACCCCCGGACCATCTTCTCTACTTTCGCTTTCACAGCCTTTCCCAGTCAGCAGAGCACCCACCTGCACAAGGAGAAGAAGGAGCACGCGACTCTGGGGTAGGTGTCCCATCAGGTGCTTTGAGCCCTGTGAAAAGCGCGACAGACAATGGTCAATTATTCGTACAGGATTCAAACTCTTGGATACACAGCTTCTTAGCTGGGCGCATAACCTATAGGCCACCACTTCTCCACTCCAGCACTCTGTGTTACACATTGCAATCTGAGACCTAACTCATTATTGGAAGGAGAAGGAGTTTTATTTTACTTTATTTTGTTTCATTTAAATATTTCAAAGCATTTTTATGTCTTTTATGTATACCTGTCGAATGACTGATTTTCATACATTGTTCATGTGTTTTACACCACACTGTTTTCTGTTATTGAATAATAAGATATTCTATACAACTAATTTGTATTGTATTTTACCATATTGTTTCTTTTAGTATACCCAATGAATGACTTATTCTCATGCACTGTCTTACACCACCAGTTGTTTGTTCT
>NC_134885.1:38953192-38980692 GCF_041734735.1 Babylonia areolata | reverse complement strand
CTACACCAGAGGACTACAATGAAGAAACCTTCCATCAGCATCATCATTAATTGTAGCAGTAGTAGTGGTAGCAGTAGTAGTATTAGTAATAGTACTATTACTATTATTATTGTTGTTGTTGTTGTCGTCGTCTTCGTTGTTGTTGTTGTTGTTGTTGTTGTAAATAGCATTAATGAAACCATCATTGTTTCTGTCGCACCACTCCAACCACGATCAGTCGTACGTTGGAACATCGTCGTTGTTAATGAAGTCAAAATCATACTTGAGGATGCGTTATGAAGTTTTTATTATCATTTCTATCGTTATTATCATAACTATGTTATTATTATTATTATCATCATCGTCATCATCATCATCATCTTATTATTATTATTATTATTATTATTGGTATTGTCGTTGTTATCACCATTGTTGTTGTTGTTTTCTTCTCCTCCTCCTCTTCCTCTCCTCCTCCTCCTCGTTCTTCTTCTTCTTCTTCTGCTCCTCCTTCTCGTCGATGTTGTTGATATACTCATTATAATTATAATCATAAATAACAATAATGAAATATCAATTGTTTGTCAACCCCCACCAATGCCCCCACCCCTCCCACCTCTCCTCTCTCTCTCTCTCTCTCTCTTTCTCTCTCTCTCTCTCTGTCCACAGGGTCTACAGGCGGAGACACATCATCCAGCGTGGAGCTGGAGAAGTACTTCAAGGTGCTCGTGGCCGCCACCCCCGTCTCGCACCCCCAGGTCTATTCCTCCTCCTCCTCCTCCCCCCTACACAACCCCTCCGTCTTCTTCAACCCGTCCTTCGACCTGGGTCACGTGCTGAGGTCACTGGAGGTCAGGGGGGAGGAGGAGGAGGAGGGTGGTGGTGGTGGTGGTGGTGTTGGGACGGCGGGGGCCAGGGGGGCGGCGTTGGTGGGGTCGTCTGTGGATCGTCTGTTGGCGTCACGTCTCAGTCAGGCTGGTGAGTGTGTGTGTGTTTGGGATGTGGGTGTGTTTGTGTGTGTGTGTGTTTGTGTTTGCGTGTGTATTTGTGTGTGTGTGTGTGTGTGTGTGTGTTTGTTTTCCAAAGTAAAATGAACTTGACTCGATCAAAGTGCATGTTTCGATGGCACTGAAAAACATCAAAGAGAGAGGAACTGCAAGTTCAGGAATTTCTTATCCTAGAATGAGTGGGTTGTGTGTGTGTGTGTGTGTGTGTTTGAGTGTGTTGGGTGTGTGTGTGGGGGGGGGGTGTTTGTCCACAGGTGTTTGTGTGTTGTGGTGTTATTTGTATATATGTGTGCTTGTGTGCGAATATGTGGGTGTGTTTGCACTTGTGTGTCTGTGTGGGGGAGGTATGTAGGTGTGGGTGAGAGGTGTATGTGTGTGCGTGTCTATGGGTGATGTGAAATTTGTGTGAAGTGAGAGAGAGATATAAGAGTATGTGCGCGTATGTTTTCCCTCATTTTATTCAACGGGCATACATTTCCCTTGCATAGATCACATGACATAAACACAGAAACCACCACAACCACCATTGTTAGTGTGTGTGTTGTACTCATTATATTCTATTCATTGCCATTTATTCAGTCTTTGAAAATCATTTATGTGTTTCCCTTTAACAATTATATTCAAGTTTATAAAAATGTTTTGCCTTGTTTTAAGCGAATGGATGCATGTGTGATTTTGTGTGTGAGAGTTCCTTTTTATCATGGAATGTCCCAGTTATGATCAGTTGCGAAATAGATATTGTTCCTAAAAAAATATTTTGTTTCCAAAATCGGTTTTTAATTTTCGTAATATGCTCAAAGGAGGCAAAAAAGTCATTTTAGCTATAAGTAAGATGATCAAATTTGCAAATGTTATCTAGCTACACACTTTGGGGGGTAAAAGACATTTGTGTTTTCTCAGCTTTTGTGTGACATTGTTGTGGATTTGGAAATGTTTGTTCAGGGCATGAAAACATTATTTTGTGGTAATCCTCCATATTCCAATAGAGTGAAAGGATAAAAAAAAAAGAACTTTGTGTGTGTGTGTGTGTGTGTGTGTGTACTCGCGCGCTTGTGCGTGTGCCTGTTTGTTTGCATGCCCGCGCACGTGCGCTGTCCGTGTTGTCTCTGTCTGACCAGCGGTGGGTATGAAAGGCTACAGCAACAGAGACACGGCATCACTACTGCTTGCACCAGCACCGGTATCCTCGGCGAGCGCGGAGAGGGACGGGGCGAGGGGTGTGACGGACCGTGGCTGGGAGGACAGCGGAGCCAGGAACAGTCACTGTGGACAGGGGGGAGAACCTCCGGACGTCGCCCTCTACGTGCTTGGGGAGAAGAACCAGATGAAGGTGCCATAGACCTGGATGCAGGAATACTTTGTTATCTTTAATTAAATAAGTTGTATGGTGGGGGTGGGGGTGAGTTTGTAAGTTGTCTTAAGGGGGTAGAGATGCGTGAGAAGTTTTGTTTTTACCCATGATTTTTTTCCTTCTTTATTTGGGGGGCGGGTGGGTCGCTTTTAGGTGGTGGGGATGGGTGAGTGGTTTTGTTTTTGCCTTTGATTTTTTTGTGTGTGTGTGTTTGTGGTGGGGGTGGGGGGTGGGTATACCAGTTTGAGTGTATGCATGTTTGTGTGAGAGAGAACCGAAATGAAATGATAATACACATTTAGAGGTTAGATAATAAGCACAATATATATTTTTTCACAATATGCTTTTTTGCCTTCTAGTAAAGAAAAATGAAGGTGAACGAAAAAAATTATAACCAACATACACACACACACACACACACAGAAATTATATATATATATAGAGAGAGAGAGAGAGAGAGAGACAAGCATGAAAACAATATTTAATGATTAATAAAATTTCATGAATAGCCCAGCCTGCGCTAAAAAACAACAACAACAACAAAAAAACGAAAGGGAGGGAGAGAAGCATGAAAACAATATTTAATGATCAATAAAACTTCACGAATAACCCTGTCTGCGTTAAAAATGTATCTACACAGAGAGAGAAGCATGGAAACAATATTTGATGTTTAAAAAAAACTTCACGATTAACCCTGTCTACGCTAAAAAGCTATCGAGAGAGAGAGAGAGAGAGAGGCATGAAAACAATATTTGATGTTTAATAAAACTTCACGAATAAGTCTGCGCGCTAAAAAGGTATCGAGAGAGATAGAAGCATGAAAACAATATTTAATAAAACTTTATGAATAACTTTATGTGCGCTAAAATGATATCTACAGAGGAAGAAAGAGAGAGAATCATGAAAACAATATTTGATTTCAATAAACTAAACGAATAAGCCTGTGTGGGCTTAAAAGGCATTTCACATACAACATGAGCCCTGTCCAGCCCTCTCCCGCGAGAGACAGCCATCGAAAAAGATACCGACAGAAAGAGAGAGAGAGCGAGTGAATCATGAAAATGATGTTTAATGATTGATAAAACATCACGAATAACCCTGTGTCTGCGGTAAAAAGATGCCTCACACACATCAAAAACCCTGTCCCCACCAGACCATGAGGACGGAGGCCTTCCCGCGCTGTGTCTTTCTGCCCATGGAGGTGCACGAGACGAGAGACGTGAAGAACAGCTTCAAGACCCTGGTCACCGCATGCTGCCCCAGCAAGCCACCCCATTCCTCGTCCTCGTCCTCCTCTGCCACCCCCACCTCCTCAGAGAAGGGCTTCCTGAAGACCATCGAGGACTCCGGCTGGCTTGAACAGGTAAACTAGCCAGATCATTCTCCCCTCCCCCCGGCCCCCTTCGACCCCCTCCCCCTTACCGCTCGCTACCACTATGAGAGTATATCTATTCGTTTATTATTTTATTGAAGGACAGAGTAACAAAGATGGAAGCTACATGGCGAAGTGGTCAGGCTAACCACTCGGAGGACAAGGGTTCGAGCATCATGAAATGTGTGTGTGTGTGTGTGTGTGTGTGTGTGTGTGTGGTTTTTGTTTGTTGTGTTCTTGTTTTTGTTGTTGTTGTTTTTGTTTTGTTATTGTTTGTTATTGTTTGCTTTTTTAGCCTGTGGCTGGGTCTTTCCTACTCAGAGTTAAGTGTGCCATGGTCTCAAAAGGGTAGACTGGGACAATCAGTCGAGGGTCATCCACTTTAGGGAGGCGTTTTTGGGAGTGTTGCTCAAATCTCCTGACAGGCACAGCAGGTGTTTATAACTCTCTGACTGGCTGACACCAGGCGGAGTGATGGCCTAGAGGTAACGCGTCCGCCCAGGAAGCGAGAGAATCTGAGCACGCTGGTTTGAATCACGGCTCAGCCGCCGATATTTTCTCCCCCTCCACTAGACCTTGAGTGGTGGTCTGGACGCTAGCCATTCGGATGAGACGATAAACCGAGGTCCCGTGTGCTAGCATGCATTTAGCGCACGTAAAAGAACCCACGGCAACAAAAGGGTTTTTCCTGGCAAACTTCTGTAAAAAAAAAAAAAAATCCACTTCGATAGGAAAAACAAATAAAACTACACGCAGGAAAAAATACAAAAAAAGAAAAAAAAAAGAAAAAAGGGTGGCACTGTAGTGTAGCGACGCGCTCTCCCTGGGGAGAGCAGCCCGAATTTCACACAGAGAAATCTGATGTGATAAAAAGAAATACAAATACAAATACAAATATATTGTGAGAGTACAGCCTTGTCAAGTAGTCCCCAACCTAAACGGACCCCCCTTGCAGCAGCAGCATCGGTTATGACCTCCATCATCGTTAATCATCATGGAAATATGAACATCAAAATGTCCCAGATTCTGAGGCGCAAAAAAGAAGGAATAAGATAGACACGGGAAATGAAACTCAGAAGCTGGTGTGGCAGAGAACAAGCGTCTTTTATAGTCACATTGTACGAAACAAAAATCACTGTTGGGCACACTCCCGTGCACTACGCAGACGCATGCACGCTCACGCGTACAGGCTCACATACTGAAACAAATGCATACATAAAAGCGATCGAATATAGGTGCCGCATAGTGCAACGCGCACTTGGACAAAAAAACAACAACATACACACATGAAAACACCAATTGAAAATTATATAAATCACAAATTGTCTATCGTAATGATAATATACAGACAGACATTGCAAGCGTGCCCATGTGTGAGAGAGAGAAAGAGGGAGAGAGAGAAAGAGAGAGAGAAAGAGTTTTTATTTTTCTTGTGTTAAGCTCTTGAAAATAATATGAGAAAGCCCCCAATGTATTTCACTTACTTGCGACTGAGACTTACCTCAGTAGCAGAAAAAACCCCACAGAATAAGATAGATAAACTACAACAGATATAAAAGAAAATGATAAACGAAAGAAGTGTGTGTGTATGCGCAGGTACAAAGGATCCTGCAGCTGGCAGTGGTGGTGGTGGACGTGTTGGACGTGCAGGCAGCCTCTGTCATGGTGTGTGTGGAGGAGGGCTGGGACCTCACTGCCCAGGTATGTACCCAGTGTTTCACCTTTCACCTCAGACAACTGAGAGTGAGGTGTGTTTTTAGGTCAGAAACGTGAGTGAAGTGTGTTTTGAGTCAGAGAGGTGAGAATTAGGTGTGGTTTTGGGTCAGAGAGGTGAGAGAAAAGTGTGTTTTGGGTCAGAGAGGTGAGAATTGGGTTTGATTTTGGGTCAGAGAGGTGAGAGAGAATTGTGTTTTGGGTCAGAGAGGTGAGATTTAGGTGTGGTTTTGAGTCAGAGTTGAGAGTGAGTTGTGCTTTGGGTCAGAGGTGAGAGAGAATTGTGTTTTGGGTCAGACAGGTGAGAATTAGGTGCTGTTTTGGGTCAGAGAAGCTAGAGTAAAGTGTGTTTTTATGTCAGAGGTGAGATTAAAGTGTGTTTTTGATAAAATAAAAAAAAAGGGTGAGTAGTGTAGTTTTGGGGCAGTGAGGTGAGAGAGAATTGTTGTTTTGGGTCAGAGAGGTGAGAATTAGGTGTGGTTTTGGATCAGAGAGGTGAGAGTGAAGTGTGTTTTGGGCTAGAGGTGAGCGTGAGGTGTGTTTTTGGTTAGAGGTGAGAATTACATGTGGTTTTGGGTGAGAGAAGTGAGAGTGGTGTGTTTTTGGTCAGAGGTGAAGAGAAGTGTGTTTTTGGTCGAAGCGATCAGTGTGAAGCAGTTATTTGGTGGGGGGTAAGAGAAGTGAGAGTGAGGTGTGTGTGCTTATATCAAGAGATATATTCCTATGAAGTTACAGACATTGAAGTTGTATTTTATCTTATTTTATTTCACCTCAGCTTCCTAGCTTATAACGGTTTATCTTGTATTATCTTATCTCATTAATTTTTATTCTATGGCATAAACTCACATCTTATCATATTTTATAAACCTGTTTTGGATTTGATAAGTTTTGTAACTTTTATCTTATACAGTTTTATCTTATCTAATCCTAAAAGAATGTATCCAATACAGTATTGCACCATCTTAATCCTAAAAAAAGTTTGTGTCCAATAAACTTTTGTACATAAAATTACCTCAGCTTACCTTACCTGACCTGAACTGACCTGACCTGACCTTACCTGATCGTGCATGTCCAGGTAGTGAGCGTGGCCCAGGTGTTGCTGGACCCTTACTACCGCACCCTGCAGGGGTTCAGGGCCCTGGTGACCAAGGAGTGGTCGGCCTTTGGTCACCCCTTCTCCTCGCGCGCCGCACAGACCTCGGCCACTCACAACGCTGGGTTCGTCCCAGTCTTCCTGCAGTTCCTGGACTGTGTGCATCAGGTGGGGTGTTGGTGGGTGTGTGGGGTGTAGGTGGGGTTGTGTTTGTTGGGGTGTCAGTGTGTGAGTGGGTATGAGTGTGTGTGTGTGTGTGTGTGTGTATGTGTGTGTGTGGCCACTCACAACGCTGGGTTCTTTCCTGTCTTCCTGCAGTTCCTGGACTGTGTGCATCAGGTGGGGGTGTTGGTGGGTGTGTGGGTGGGTGTGTGGTGTGTGGGTGGGGTTGTGTGTGTTAGGGTATCAGTGTGAGGGTGTGTGTGTGTGTGTGTGTGTGCGGCCACTCACACCGCTGGGTTCGTCCTTGCCTTCCTGCAGTTCCTGGACTGTGTGCATCAGGTGGGGTGTGTGGGTGGGTGTGTGTTGTGCGGGTGGATGGGCTTGTGTTTGTTGGGGTGTCAGTGTGTGAGTGGGTAGGAGTGTGTGTGTGTGTGTGTGTGTCTGTGTGTACGGCCGCTCACAACGCTGGATTCGTTCATCTTCATGCAGTTCCTTGACTGTTCATCAGTTGGGGTGCTGGTGGTTGTATTGTGTGTGGGTGGGTGGGTGGGGTTGTGTGTGTTAGGGTGTCAGTGTGCGTGAGTGTATATATGTATGTGTGTGGGCATATGTTTGCACAGCGCGGATATGGATGCTATATGTATTTGTGAAAAGTCCTCTGGTGTGAGATAAGAGGAAGGCCTGCATGTTTATGAGAGAGAGAGAGAGAGAGAGAGAGAGAGAGAAATATTATATCAGATTTTAAGTCACTAATTAATTATGTGACTCCACAAAGTGTGTGTTGATGTATATTATGTGTCCGGAATATGATGATTTGAAAATGTGTTTAAAATGTTAAAACCTTAAAGATAATGTAGCCGTATACGGCAGTGGGGATAGTGAATTCATGTCCAGTAAGTCTAGGGCTTGATATTGCAATCATTAGCTTTTGATTATATGACATTGCCTAATTATAGTATGATGTTTTACACCTGTCCTTTAACTGTTTATTATATAATTGATTGTTCTGTGTAAAGTTTACGTCAACTTAGCTTTAAGAATAATATGATGTTTTATACATGATCTTTAATTAACTGATTATTGCATAACTGTTTATTATATTAGAGGTATACTTCAGCTTAGCGTTCAATATGGTATGATGTTATATACATGTCTTTTAACTTATTATTGCATAACTAATTATTCCGTGTGAGGTTTATGTCAACTTAGCGTTCAATATGATTTTTTGTTTTATACCAGTCCTTTAAGTGATAATTGTATAACTGATTATCCCGTGTGAGGTTTACGTCAACTTAGTGTTTAAGCATTTTTCTAAATGATTTTTAGGTATACATACTGACTTGACTGATTGTAATCCTCGTGCATTATTTTTGTTTTTGACTAGATAATGAAATATTCTCTTCTGTTTTCTCTGTATGTACACAGATCCACCGTCAGTTTCCCTGGTCGTTCGAGTTCAACCAGCACTACCTGCGGTACCTGGCCTACCACCACGTGTCCAACAGGTTCCACTCCTTCCTCATGGACACGGAGCTGGAGCGCCTGGAAGCCGGGTGGCTGCAGGGAGACCCTCGGCCCTCTGCCACCCCGGGTGGGGGGGACAGGGCGTCTGCGGACGGTTCCGCACCACCACCTCCTCATGGAGGTACCCGTCAGGAAGCTTGGCGCTCCTGTGTGTGGGAGCATATGGAGAAGGTGCATGAGGAGTCGGCTGTCTTCGCCAACTTCGTGTTCCGTCCGCGCAGCGTGGAACGGGTAAGAACGTCCTGTTACTGCTGCAATCACCACTACCACCAGAAACAACGACAGCAGTTTCAGTTTCAGTAGCTCAAGGAGGCGTCACTGCGTTCGGACAAATCCATATACGCTACACCACATCTGCCAAGCAGATGCCTGACCAACGCGCTTAGTCAGGCCTTGAGAACGACAGCAACACAAAGAAGCAGCAACGCCATTGTATTGTTTTATAATCTTTTTTTTTGTTGTTGTTGTCTTAGCAGATTTTTCTCCCCGGGGAGTGCGCATCGCCACAGTGCAGCGCCACCAGTATCTTTTTTTCTTTCTCTGCAATGTTACTGTGTATAGTTTTACTGTCAAAAGTGAAATTTCCCTAAGTCTTGTTGCCATGGACTACTCCTTCGGGTACCCCTTGATGCCGTGGGTACTTTTACATGCGTTGAGTGCATGTCACACACAGGACATAAGTTTATCATCTTATCCAAATGACTGTTATCATCAACCATCACTCATCTTCAGGATCCTCTTCCTGTCACTCTTTATGTATTTGAATATAATCTCTTGAAGTGGATGTTAGAAACATGTGCTTTTGCTTTTGTTTTATCATACAAACCTTATTATTGACCAACCATAATGTTTTGCGCCTTCTTGTTCCCCCTTCACCTCTGCTGCTCTTGCTCCTTCTACTTCTCCTTCTTCTCCATCCACATCATCTTCTTCAGCATCATCGTCGTGATCATCTTCTACGTCATCATCATCATCATCATATTCTTCCTCTTCATAATCACCATAATCGTCATCATCGTTCCAGTGTCTGGCATTAAAACCTACCTCTTCCCAAACTGGCTTCTTTCTATCCTCCCTCTTTTTGTCCATGCAGTTTCTCTAGCTGCGTCTCAACATGCATTTCTATGTTTTGTCTTTCATACCTATCATTCAGATGCATTCATGTGCATGAAAATTGCTTGTTTGAGTGCCTTGGTTTGTCGCCACCTGAAATTCAGTGCTATAATTTTTTAAATTTTTTTTATGACGGATGAGGATGACGATGACAGTGTTGCTCCGGAGGTCCTTCTTAGGTTCTGGACTAAGTGACAGGGCTGTACTGCACGCTTCCTTTCATAATGATGTCCAGGCGGTTAACCAGACCCGAAAGACACCGACACTTGTAGTGTTGGTCAGGAAATTTGAGCAAGACACCCAAAGACGCATCCGTGAACTGGATGGTACTCGATTGTGTGGTCCTGCTCTTCCCGTTTGAACCCAAAGCACACTCAGCTCTGAAAGGAGCCGGCTGCGGACCGGAGAAAAAAAAAAGGAAAAAACAAAAAATACACACAAAAAAATACCTCCGCTGGGAATCGAACCTGCGTCCTCCCAGACTTAAGTCCGCGATGTTAACCACCGCCATAGCAGCTGGTTTTATTATTATTATTATCGCCGACACTCTTCTTCATCATCATCGTGATTATCGTTCCAGGTGATCCGACCCTCTACCAGTCTCTGCAGTCTGGTGGTGTGGGACTACTACCTCACCGAGAGCCTGGCGCACGGACCCACCTTTGACCTGGAGGTCAAGGCCACGGAACAGTACTACGACGACGACGACATCCTGCCTGACACGTCACACAAAGAACGCGTCATCCTGAACGGGTGCTACGATGACGTCATGCTGCAACAGCCCGATTTTTTCCGTCATCAGCTGCAGGTTGGGGTTTTCATGTGTGGTGTGTTGTGTGTGTGGTGTGGTGTGTTTATTTCTAACGGGCTGTACTTTTTGTGCGTGCTGTCTTTGTGCTGTGCTGTGAATGAATCGGGACTCTATTGTACCGCAGAGAACTTCGAGGTCATATGCTAAATAAGGGGTCACAAGTTGGACGTCACGCCTGCTGACATTTTGGCGGTTTATGGTGTTGATCGACATCGTTCGTATAACTTATTTTTAAACTCGTAGATGCTAGTGATGAAGGTAATGTGTGCCATCCAGGGAAAAAAAAAGTTTATCACCAAAATGTAAACTCAAGATATTCAGAGATAAAAAGAAGAGTACTGCTCAGAGACGAAGTCGGAGATTTAAATCGACCCCAAGGGGAGAGAATCGCACATTGAACACTGGGATGTTTGCACGTGAAGTTTGGTGCGTTCTGTGCGCAACAAAAATGACCCCACAGTGTGACCTCTGTGACGTCACATCAGAAAGCTCAAATGTTTCGATGCTGTAGGGAACAGTACTGTGATATGGAATATTGTACTGTGCTCCTGTTTAGTACTGTTCTGTGCTATTGTTGTGTATTATAGTGCCTAGTGATAGAATTTGCACAAAAACTTACGGTGAACGTTCCTTTTCTTTTGTTGCACCAAAACAATGGAATTCACTGCCCTCACACATCCGTCCAACCCCAACACCCGCATTAAAGAGAGTGCTCAATACGCGATTTTCAGTTTGTATCTTTCTAAGTAGAGCTTTTCCATCTGTATATGCTTGCTGTGATTTGATTGCTGGACATGCTCTTGGAGTTGATTTGCGTGCATTTGTGAATGATGATTTTTAGTGTGCTTCTGTGAGGCCTGGTTCCTGGTGCATGTTTTTGACTTGGGTAAATGTGATATGTTTTTATCTTGCTGTGATTTTGGGCCTATGTGATGTGAGACCATGATATTGCCTGTGATGATTTTACATTATATGTGTGTGTATGTATGTATGTGTATATGTATATGTATGGTGTGTGTGTGTATGTATGTATGTATATATATATGTGTGTGTGTGTGTGTGTGTGTGTGTACATATATAATTATGTGTGTGTGTGTGTGCTTGTGTGTGTGTGTGTGTGTGTGTATATATATATATATATGTGTGTGTGTGTTTGTGTCTGTGTGTGTGTGTGTGTGTGTGTATGTGTACATATGTATGTGTGTGTGTGTGTGTGTGTGTATATATATATATATATATATATATATATATATATATCCTCCACCTCTCTCTCGCTCTACCTATCTATCTCTTATACCTGACGCAGCAAATACAACGTCTGGAGGCGGCCCTGGGACGCCACCCTCCAACCCCCACCACCACCTCCTCCCCCACCACCTCCACCTCCACCACCACCACCAACAACTGGAAAACCATGTGGAACAAACTCCAGCAAGACTGCCGCGCCTTGATGGAAGACCAAGATGGCGGCACGCGGCAGCAGCAACGCCCTCATTGGCTGAGCCCGCCAAGGGGGCGTGGCCACCACACCCTTGTGCACCAATCCAAGCGAAGCAGCGTGTCCGGCGTTGGGGCGGGAAGAGGGAAGGCGGTGGAGGAGGGTGGGGGTCACAGGTTTGAGAGGTTCTCCTTCACCTCCCCTCAGGCCTGTGACTCATGCCAGCAACCCCTGTGGACCCTGTCCAAGACGGGTGGGTGACCGGGTGGGTGGGTGTGTTGGGGGGGGTGGGGGAGTGGTTGGATGGTGGGGTAGGGTTGAGGGTGTTTGTATGTGTGGGTAGGTGTTGATGTTTGTTTGTGGGTGTGTTGTTGTGTGTAAGTGGGTGTGTTGTTGTTTTTGTTGTTGTGTGTGTTGTTCTTTTTTGTTATTATGTATATCTTTGTGTGTGTGTGTGCGTGTGTGTGTGTGCGCCGTGGAAGCTGTGATACGTAGACTAGAAATGAGTGTGTGGAGGAGGGGGGTAGAGGAGGTGCAGGGTAATGTGTGTGGTGTGTGTGTGTGTGTTGGAGATCATGTACGTTTATATGTATTTGACTGTGCTTTCATATCTGTGCAACTGCATGTTCGGTGCATATCTGTTATGCATGTGTGGGTGTATATGTGAATGTGTGTCTTCATGTTTTACATCTATTTGCTTATATATCATTTATTCACCTCCTTTTTTTTTCTTTTTTTCTCAAGGCCTGACTAAGCGCGTTGGGTTACGCTGCTGGTCAGGCATCTGCTTGGCAGATGTGGTGTAGCGTATATGGATTTGTCCGAACGCAGTGACGCCTCCTTGAGCTACTGAAACTGAAACTGAAACTGTTATTGTGTGTGTTTGTGTTGTGTGTGGATGTGTACGTGTGTGATTATTTATGTGTGTGGTTGGGTGATTGTGTGTGTGTGTGTGTGTGTGTGTGTGTGTGTGTGTGTGATGGTAGGTAGGCGGGGAACGTAGGGGGGTAGAGGTTGAGGGTGTTTGTATGTGTGGGTAGTTGATGAGTGTGTGTGTGTGTGTGTGTGTGTGTGTGTGTTGATGTATGTAGTTTTTTGTCGTTGTCTGTGTTTTTGTTGAATGTGGATATGTAGGTGTGTGATTATTGGGCGTTGGGCGTTGTGTGTGTGTGTGTGGTGGTAGGTGTGTGCGTGTTGATGTGTGTTTGTTGACTTGTTTTTGTATGCTTGTGTGTGTGTGTGTGTGTGTGTGTGTGTGTGCTGGTATGCATATTTTGTCAGTATGCATGTGTGTCTGTGTCTGTATCTGTGTGTATGTATATTTTGGTGTATATGTGTGTGTGTGTCTGTGTGCATGAGTGGCTGTGCGTTCGTGAACGAATGTCCTTTTGAATATCTGTCTGTACTGTCTGTGTATGAATCTTTGTGTATTATTATATATATATATATATAATATATATATATATGTGTGTGTGTGTGTGTGAATAAGTATGTCAGTGTGTGTATATGTGTGTGTGTGTGTGTGTGAATAAGTATGTCAGTGTGTGTGTATGTGTGTGTGTGTGAATGAGTATGCCAGTGTGTATGTGTGTGTGAATGAGTATGTAAGTGTATATATATATATATATATATATATATATATATGTGTGTGTGTGTGTGTGAATGAGTATGTAAGTGTATATATATATATATATATATATATATATATATATATATGTGTGTGTGTGTGTGTGTGTGTGAATGAGTATGTCAATGTATATGTGTGTGTGTGTGTGTGTGTGTGTGAATGAGTATGTCAGTGTATATGTGTGTGTGTGTGTGTGAATGAGTATGTCAGTGTATATATATATATATATATATATATATATATATATATATATATATATATATATATATATATATGTGTGTGTGTAATCGTGTGTGGGCAGGCACGCAGTGTGTGTCCTGTGGCTACAAGTGTCACGACCAGTGCAAGCCGACCGCGGGGGACAGGGGCGCGTGCCACCAACGACAACCCGTCCTCACCTCCCTTTCCCCCCTGTCCTCCCCCCGCCCCTCCCTCACCGGAACCTCCACCCCCATCGGTCAGCTGGGAGGGGTGAGGGTGGGGACAGCCTCTGTCCTATCGTCGTCTTCTGATGCTGGTATGTGTGTGTGTGTGTGCGTTTGTTTGTGCGTGTGTGTTTGTTTGTGTGTGTGTGTGTGTGTGTGTGCGTGTGTGTGTTTGTATGTGCGTGCATGTGTGTGTGTGTGTGTGTGTGTGCGAGTGTTGTGTTTAAGGGTTTACGTTATTGATGAAATGGATTAGTTGTTATCGTTTAAGTGCAGAAAGTTTTACCGTGTGTGTGTGTGTGTGTCTGTGTGTTGAGTTTATGTGTTTGTGTTAATTATGAAATAGATTACTTGCTATCGTTTAGATGCAGATAGTGTCACTATATTTCTTTAGACTTAGTGTGTGTGTGTGTGAGTGCGCGCGTGTGTCTGTGTATGTGTGTGTTTTGTTGAGTTCATGAGTTTATATTGTTGGTGAAATTGATATGTTGTTAGTGTTTAAATGTAGGTAGTGTTACTGGATTTCTTTTTACTCAGTGTGTTTGTGTGTGTGTGCGTGTGTGTGTGTTGAGTTTGAGGCTTTATATTATTGCTGAAATGGATGAGATGTTATCGCTTAGTTGCTGCAAGTGTTGCTTCTTTCTTCTTTTTTTTTAACTCATGTAAGCAAAGTGTGAGTATGAAATCACTCAGTCAGATTTTCCATGTGTCCGTGGTATACTTAAACGATGGTATTTTTTTCTGAAGTATCCGAAGCAAACTTGGTAAGGCTGTAATTATAGTACAAAACCTCTTCACCAATAGTAGTCCCCGTCGATCATCGAGTTTTTGTTGAGTATTCTGAATTTGATAACAACAACAACACCATTGGCTAATAGCGGTTCCATTATAAGTCTAAATTGACTTTGGACATACTCCATCCTTTTCTTATCGCTATATACCTACTTCTCGGCTTTGAACCGTGCCCTGAATTGTACTCAGTAAACAGATAGGTATGGTGTTAACTGCAGCCATTGTGGAAAATGTGTATGAAGTAAATCATGTTGTTGTTTTTGTGTACTTTGAGCAATTATAAAAGAAGAAAGAAAAAACTAGTGTGAAAAAAAGAAAAAAACAACAACAACAAACAAACAAACAAACAACAACAAAAAACCCACAACAGCAACAAAAACAAGAGACATTTTCTGATTCTTCGCAGGGTTGCAAATAAGCCATCTTATTACACGGGCGAAGCCCATTTTGCGTTAACATGAAGAAATTTTCCATGACAATATTTAACGCTTGCAAAGATCGTTGCATGGTCCAGCCTAGCCTTACACTGGTTCCCAACGCTGTGTGCGTGTGTATGTGTGTGTGTGTGCAGCAGAGGCAGCGGCAGCAGCGGTGGCGGAGTTCCCTGCCCCTGCCCCTACCAGCGGTGAGCACCGCACCCACCAGGGCTACCTGTCCAAACAGGGCGCCGTCTTCAAGGGCTGGAAACGGCGCTGGTTCGTGCTGGACTCCTTAAAGCACCAGGTGGGGAAGGCTGAGGGGGCGTGAGGGACGGGGGGGAGGAGGGTTTGGGGATGGCGGGGGAGAGGGTTACACTAATAACACGACAGAACATCACGGAACAGTGAAGCTTGTCGCGCTGTGGCATTAGACAGTTACAGAACATTGCGGGAAAATTCAGCTCGTAACTACAACACATTACAGTACAGTGTAGCACAGCGCTGTACAACATGATACAAGATGATACAACACAACGTATCGTAACGTATTACAATATCACGCACTGCAACATTATGCAAATGACACAACAGCACATCACAACACTGAGAAGCTCATTGCACTGCGGCATAAAACAGCACAGCGCATTTCGGCAAATTTCAACATGATGTAGCGCAACAGCTACAACATATTGCTGTACAATGTAACCCAACGCACTACAACACGTTACAAGATAATATGACACAAAGTATCGTAACATCTTACAATGTAACGCACTGCTACGTAATGTAACACAAGGCACTTCAACATATTACAGCACAATGTAACGCAACACACTACAACATAATTGCAAGATGATACAACACAATGTAAAATTACTATACATTTTTCAGTACAGCACAGCACAACATGATAAAACACAAATGTAACACTACGCATTACAACATTGTTACAATACAACGCGCCACAGCATATTACAACACAACGCACCACAACGTATTTCTATGCAACAGACAGCAACAAATAGCAGTGCAACACACTACAACATATTACAATATATCAAACTACTACATATCACAATGCAAAATACTACAACATAACACACTACCTACCGTTCACCAAGGAGACTGTGGCATGTTGCTTGGTTCAACCCACTGCAAAAGTGAAGTGAATTAAACAACGATGGCACGCTCTTAACGAAAAAAGATACAGTGCGTGCAAGCGTATGTGTATATCAGTGTGCATGCGTATGTGTATATCAGTGTGCACAAACCTATATTATCATAGATACGTATTATTTTCAATATGTGCATGCTGATGTATACGTGTGTTGTGCATGTGTGTGTTTGTACGTGTGTGTTTGTGTGTGTGCGCATGTGTAAGTATGTATGTGTGTGTTTGTGTGTGTGTGTGCGCTTGTGTATTCGTGTGTGTGTTTGCCCGCGTATGTGTGTGTGTGTGCGTGTGTGTGTGTGTGCGCGTGTGTGTGGTCAGATCCGGTACTATGAGAACCGGGAGGAGGGTGCTGTGAAGGGGGTGATGGAGCTGTCGGAAGTGGAGTCGGTGCAGTCCATGAAGACACTGCCAGGAGCCCCCAGAAAGGCTGAGGACAACTCCTTCATTGAGGTGAACCTCCGCCCTCCCTTCCACCATCCCTCTCTCCCTCCCACCCGCCTGTCTGTCTTTTTCTCTGCTCAAATACACCGCACATTAGATGCATGTTTGTTAGGTGCCTACTTATCTGTAAAATTACTCATGAAGGCGTATGAAATGTGTTTTTCTTTTTATATACGTTTGCTAACCTACATACCTATGTGTACAATTACGTAAGCAGGCGGTTTTTTTTCTTCTTTTTTTATTGGTTGGATTTCTTGAACCTGTGTGCTTTAATCATCTCTTCACTGGTTGTTTGAAAGTTGTGCTTTGCTGTAGCAGTGTTCATGGTGGCAAAAGCAAAGGCAAAACGTGTATTTCTTGTGCCCCGTGGTGGGGCCGGGCATTGAAACGTTGTATACGTAGTTCTTTTATATATACCACAAAAAAGGTGATGTCAAAACAACAACAACAACAACAACAAAAAGCCAAACCAAAAGCCCATTCGCTCAAACAAGCAAATACTCACAAATAAGTAAATTTTCCTTAGCAATTGACAACCTTCTTGTCCATATCAACAGGGATAATTCTATCGAAGAGAACTACAAATATAAGAAACAAATGATTTAAGTTCTAACAGTATTCTTCCCTCCCCTCCCCCAGCCTCCTCACCCCAGAAAACAGGAAGTGAAATTTAATTGAGTTTGGGTGGGTTCATTGATATCCAGATAAACATTTTCGTCTGATCGTCTGACGCTTTCAAAAAGACCAAAAAAAAGAAATTAAAAAACGAAAGACACACACACACACACACACACATAGTGAAACTAATCAGCAGTGTCGATTGTTAAACATTTTTACCAGATACTTTCGTTTCTGGGTAAAGGTGGCGAAGATAGAAGCACAAGTCATGGCAGCAGCAGTTTTGTTCTTTTTTTTTCTACAGGTAGAAGCAGCAGCACGCGCAATACAGCAGATTGTAATTGTTATGTAATAGTGCTATGATACTGATCAGTGTCAAGATATTTGGGTCCGTATTGTTTCGTTCATTATTCCGTTTGCTCAGCATCAGCTCCACCTTTACGTTGGTAATTATGATGATATATTGATGACTATGACAACGGTGGTGGTGGTGATGATGAGATGAATGATGGTGCTGATGATGATGATTTTTACGATGTTGATGAGGGTGAGAAAAGACGAAGACTGATGATTCTCAGAGAGGCAGTGTTAGTGGTTATGATTTCAGTGCTGATTATGGAAATGGCGGTGACGATGATTATGATGACGGTATGATGGCGGCGACGATGATGATAAAGACGGTAATGACGATAACGACAATAATGATGACGACGGTGATGACGATGACGACAATGATATAACGGTTACTGTGACAATGACGACGATTTTGACAACAATGAAGATGTCAAGGTCGACGATGACTGACGAAGATTATGACGACCAGCGATGATGTTGATAACGATGACGATGAAGAGGATGGCTGTTTCTCTCTGTGTCCCGGACCAACAGGTGCGAACTGTCCGCCGTGTGTACCACTTCATGGCTCCTGACGCCGGCTCTGCACACGACTGGGTGGACAAGCTGCAGTCCTGTCTGCACAGCTGAGGGATTCCCGCCTACCTGTCTGCACATCTGAGGGATTCCTACCTTAACCTACCTGTCTGCACTGCTGAGGGATTCCTACCTACCTGTATACACAACTCCTACCAGTCTGCACAACTGAGGGATTCCCACCTACCTCTCTGCACAGCTGAGGGATTCCTACCTACCTCTCTGCACAGCTGAGGGATTCCTACCTACCTGTCTGCACAGCTGATGGATTCCTACCTACCTGTCTGCACAGCTGAGGTATTCCTATCTACCTGTCTGCACAGCTGAGGGATTCCTACCTACCTGTCTGCACAGCTGAGGGATTCCTACCTACCTGTCTGCACAGCTGAGGGATTCCTATCTACCTGTCTGCACAACTGAGGGATTCCTAAATACCTGTCTGCACAGCTGAGGGATTCCTACCTACCTGTCTGCACTGCTGAGAGATTCCTACCTACCTGTCTGCACAGCTGAGGGATTCCTACCTACCTGTCTGCACAGCTGAGGGATTCCTATCTACCTGTCTGCACTGCTGAGAGATTCCTACCTACCTGTCTGCACAACTGGTGATTTCTTACCTGCCTCCTGTCTGCACTGTTGAGGGATTCCTACCTACCTGTCTGCACTGCTGAGGGATTCCTACCTACCTGTCTGCACAACTGGTGATTTCTTACCTGCCTCCTGTCTGCACTGTTGAGGGATTCCTACCTACCTGTCTGCACTGCTGAGGGATTCATACCTACCAGTCTGCACTGCTGAGGGATTCCTACCTACCAGTCTGCACAGCTGAGGGATTCCTACCTACCAGTCTGCACATCTAATGGATTTATACCTGTCTGCACAGCTGATGATTTCTTACCTGCTTTTTGATGCACAGAAAATGTACACCCAGTCTGCTTAGCTGTGGATTCCAACCTTTCTGCACTGCTGATGATTTCTTACATCCTGTCTGTACAGCTGATAGACTCCTACCTGTCTGCACAGCTGAGGGATTCCTGCCTACCTGTCTGCACACCGGGTGATTTCTTACCTGCCTTCTGTCTACACAGCTGATGGATTTCTACCTGCATTGTGTTTGCACTGCTGATGGATTCCTACCTGTCTGCACAGCTGATGGATTTCTACCTGCATTGTGTTTGCACTGCTGATGGATTCCTACCTGTCTGCATAGCTGATGATTTCTTTCCTGCTTTCTGATGCAAAGAGAATAGATTCCCAATGTACACCCAGCCTGCATAGCTGTGGATTCCAACTTGTCTGCACAGCTGATGATTTCGTACATCCTGTCAGCACAGCTGATGGATTACTACATACATCTTGTCTGCACAGCTGTTGGATTGCTACATACATCCTGTCTTCATAGCTGATGGATTCCTGTCTTCATTCTGTCTGCACAACGGATGGATTCCTACCTGTCTCCATAGCTGATGGATTCCTACCTGTCTGCACAGCTGATGGATTCCTGTCTTCACCCTGTTTGCACAGCTGATGGATTCCTGTCTTCACCCTGTTTGCACAGCTGATGGATTCCTGTCTTCACCCTGTCTGCACAGCTGATGGATTCCTGTCTTCACCCTGTCTGAACAGCTGATGGATTCCTGTCTTCACCCTGTCTGCACAGCTGATGGATTCCTGTCTTCACCCTGTCTGCACAGCTGATGGATTCCTGTCTTCACCCTGTCTGAACAGCTGATGGATTCCTGTCTTCATCCTGTCTGCATAGCTGATGGATTCCTGTCTTCATCCTGTCTGCATAGCTGATGGATTCCTGTCTTCATCCTGTCTGCATAGCTAATGGGTTCCTACCTATCTCCATAGCTGATGGATTCCTACCTGTCTCCATAGCTGATGGATTCCTTTCTTCACCCTGTCTGCATAGCTAATGGGTTCCTACCTGTCTGAACAGCTGGTGGATTCCTACCTATCTCCATAGCTGATGGATTCCTACCTGTCTCCATAGCTGATGGATTCCTGTCTTCACCCTGTCTGCATAGCTAATGGGTTCCTACCTGTCTGCACAGCTGATGGATTCCTGTCTTCAACCTGTCTGCATAGCTGATGGATTCCTACCTGTCTGCACAGCTGATGGATTCCTACCTGTCTGCACAGCTAATGGATTCCTACCTGTCTGCACAGCTGATGGATTCCTATCCACACCATGTTGACCAACTAGCCACCCCTCCTGGTGACAGACAAGCCAGCTACCATGCAATGTACTCAGTAGGCAGCCAAAGCGACCCACAGCCATTGGGAGTGACAAGAGAGGGAGGTTAGGACCATACGTTATATCGTATTGTGCGTGAGCGGCAGTGTGACTTAAAAGTAATAACGGGTAGGCATGATGAAATATCACCCCACCTCACCCCCCCAAGAAATCGCTGAATGAAATAACGAAAGTCTTTACTGACAGTTATGAAAAAAAAAAGTGCAGCGATTCATTGCGAGAAAACTGTGAGGGTGAAGTGTGCATAATGTAATAAATATGAGAAGGACGGAAACAGGACAACTTTTATCTACAAGCCAAAGACGCCCTGGTGAAACGATGTGGATTGGGGGGGGGGGGGGTAAATAGGGACCACAGACTGTTGTGTAGCCTGGAAAAAAAACCATTAGAACACGTGTCTTTGTATTCAGACAGAGGGGAGAAGAGAGACAGAATTGGGTTGAATTTTATTTCTGATGGTAATAGAGTAAGCAAACAATTTCCTTTTATTTTCATTCAGCCCTCGAAAGGGAAACATGTGAAAAAAAAAAAGAGAAAAGATACGAGGAAAGACCACAAGAAACATAGAAAGGGAGGTGATCAGAAATGGAATAACTACACAGAACGGTTGGCTGTACCGCAGGCAGCACATAATGCTCAACATTTTATAACATTCCGAAAAGAACCCCCCCCCCCCCCCTAAAAAAAACCCTAATAGGTGTGACTATGCATGATGGGTTGGGTTAATTTAACATACCTGGGGCTTGATTTACTGGTCATGTTTCTCTCCAAAATTAAGAGATTTACATACATATAAACATACATACTTTGCATACACGCACAACACACACACACACACACACACACACACACACACACGCGAGCACACACACACGCGCAAACTTGGTCACACGCACACGCCCGCGAACGCACACACACATACACACACAAAAGCACGCGCGCGCGCTGACATGCGCACACATACATGGACGTACGCACTCACGCATGCGTGCACAGACACAGACACACTCAAACGGGCAAAAGGGTCGTGCCTATAAATACCAACTTCTGTGCATGTTGCATAGTTGTTCAAACACAAAACAAACATAATCTGTGCGACAGAAAATGTTTCAGATAGGTTGCCATTAAATTTAATGATAACGATATTCTTTTTTTTTCTTTTCTTTTTTACTTGCATTTTTTAAAAAGTTTTGTCAGGTAGTATGCAAATGTGTGAAGCCTGAAGTTGCCATGACACTCTTGACTTCCTCCATGTCAGAGAAAGTTTACGTTGCATTTTAATCGTTTGTTCATTGTGGTGTGGAATCTTGCATGTGCATGCGCGTGCAGTCTTGAATGTGGGTCTGTGCGCGCGTGCATGAGTTTGAGTGTGGTATGTATGTGTGCTTGAGAGAGTAGAGAAAGAGAGAGAGAGAGTGTGTGTGTGTGTGTGCGCGCGCGAGCGTGTGTGTGTGTGTGCTTGAGAGAAGGAGAGAGAAAATGTTTATGTGCATGTTCGTTTGTGTGTGTGTGTGTTTGAAAGAGATAGAGAGAGCGTGTGTGTGTGCGTGTCACTGTGTCTAATTGAGAGAGGGAGGGGAGAGAGTATGTGCGTGTTAGTGTGTATGTGTGTGCGTTTTTCTTTGAGAGAGGAAGTAGAGAGAGAGAGAGAGAATACGTGTGCTTGAGAGAGGGAGCAGAAGCGAGAATGTGTACTTGAGAGAGGGAGTGTGTGTGTGTGTGTGTGTGTTAGAGAGAGAGAGAGGAAGAGACGGAGATTATGTGTGTTTGAAAGAGGGAGAAGGAGAGAGAGAGAAAGTGTGTGTGTAAACTTACCAAACAAGCCTCACGGAACTGAGACTGCCATCCTTCTAGTCCATGATCTCTGATAATGATGTGTGCTGCTGTTACTGTGTACATAAAATGTCATCACTGTTTGACACATGCGGGAGATAGTGTGGAAAGAAGTTGAACAATTCCAGTGGGCTTTTTGTTGCATGTAGACGGACACTGTTGTATACGGGCTATATGATTCCTGTTTTTTTGTTTTTTTGTTGTTGTTTTCCAAAGCATTTGACTGTGTGCAGTTTTGTGTTTCACTGGATTGATAATTGGTTGATATTATGCAGATTTTTTTTTTACTGTGTAAATAAGAGCTGTGAGTATGGGCGTCTCTCTCCTTGCTTTTTTTTTTCTCTCAGTCTCTGTCGCAGTCTGTCTCTCTCTGTGTCTTTCAGTGTGTGTGTGTGCGCGTGCGTGTGTGCGCCAGCGTGTGTTGTGTGCGTGCGCATGGTGTTCTGTCGAATTGATACAATTTTATTTCTTGATGTTGACAACTTTGTTGTGGTCACGTTATCATGACACTGTGTAGATTGAAAGGACGGTCGAAACGTGTTTGTGTGTGTGTGTGTGTGTGTGTGTGTGTGTGCGTGTGTGTGTGTGTGTGTGTGTGTGTGTGTGTGTGTGTTCACTCACTGTTTGTTGACTTGTATGACGTTATATAAAACAAACAAAAATGTTATTGCAATAACAAGAAAAGTAGCATTGAAACGTACCGGTATCATTATCATTCCCTCTGGCCTGACTAACCTGTTGGGTTGAGCGTAGATCAGGTATCTCTTATCTTTATAGATTTAAAAAAAAATTTTTTATAAAGTAGATGTTGATTAGCGTATGTGGATGTCCGCACGCTCTGACACCTCACTCATCTGAAACTGAAACTGAAACTCATTCCTGAACAACTTGTCCCGATGTGGAGGTGTACCGCTAATACATACATTTACATACGGTGTTTTCTTACGAGCTTTAAACAGTGAATCTCAAGGGGGATGTATGTATCGCGCTTTCATTGGTGTTATGTTTGCGCTTTTTTTTTTTTTTCTTTTCTTTTTTTTTTTTTACATCAAAACACACTGACTGTGATCGTTGGTTTTATATACCTGCATTTACTTATGTACAGTAATAGAAACCGACTGTGATTGTTTCACAACGACCCTTTTACATGCAATCTTTTTTTTTCTTTTCTTTTTTTCGCTGCCGATTTTTCTTTTGTACTAGCATTTCTTTAAGATTAACCCCTACCCCACCACCGCAGCCCTCATCAGCAACGCTATTGCTCTTTTGTTTTTGTGGGGTGGAGCTAGTGGATATGTTTCTCAGAACCTGACATGGGTGGTGTGTTCTCTGTGTAAAGACGTTCCATGGAAATTTGTATCCCGGTGGAAGAACGAGAGTGATTTTAAACTACTTTATGAATGCACTTGAAACCATCTGTGCTTTGTTTGTTTGTTGTTTTTTTATGTATGTTAATAAAATGAGACTGTGTCATCACCAGGTTGTGTGTGTGTGTGTGTGTGTGTGTGTGTGTGTGTGTGTGTGTGTGTGTGTGTGTGCATTCCGTGTGTGTGTTTGTGGGTGCGTGCGTGTGTGTATGTGTGTGTGTGTGTTAAACTTTAACTGTTGGAATTTTCTCGACAACCGTATGTAGTTTCAGAACAAAACTTGATAGGGTGGTAGGTATGCACAAGAACTTTCCTATCTTCCATATGATGATGAGTTAAGCATGTGATTTCAAAAGTAATATTTGGTCAAATGAAGGGGGAAAAAGCTCCGTAAAGCCTATGTCTCACAATTTTCATTAAAATTAGTATTGCAACTGGTAATGTTGACAGCATGATCAGTATTGAAATTCAAGGTCGGATTAAAGGCCAAGGTCACAACGGGACATCTTATATACAGACAGCTAAAACTTTGTATTTACGAAAGAGCAACGGTCTTGTATTTTCTGTTCCATATTTCCTGTGTTCCATTAAGGAGGGTTTCACACGCGAATGTTGAAGGCCTCGCCTTTTTTATTTTATTATTATTATTATTTTTTTTTTTGTTATATATAACTTTTTTTTAGCAATGTCTCGTGCACTGATTTGAAGATGGAAACGAAATGTAGCGTTCTTTTATATGGGTTTTGTCAGAATGCGAATATAGTGCGCTGCATATTCTGTTGTTGTATTGAATGTGTTTGACAAAGTGTGAATACCTATCATATCAACTCTTTCACCGCCACAGGCGACTTCAGTTGACTAGACAGGGCAACACCATAGGCGACTTTAGTCGACGTTTTTTCACATTGTAACAGCTTCAGCCAGTTTTTCCACCAATGGAGCTATGACTAACATTAATTTTGTTCCCTGACCAAGTTTGAAGTAAACAAGTTCATTGTGTTGTTTTGACATGAACCGAAACCTGTGACTGAGAGCATGGTATGTAAAATATCTGGCGCTTGGGAGCGTTTTTCACACAGACACTTGGCGTTTTTTTTCACACAGACACTTGGCGTTTTTCACACAGACACTTGGCGTTTTTTTCACACAGACACTTGGCGTTTTTCACACACAGACACTTGGCGTTTTTCACACACAGACACTTGGCGTTTTTCACACAGACACTTGGCGTTTTTTTCACACAGACACTTGGCGTTTTTCACACAGACACTTGGCGTTTTTTTCACACAGACACTTGGCGTTTTTCACACACAGACACTTGGCGTTTTTCACACACAGACACGTGGCGTTTTTCACACAGACACTTGGCGGTTTTTTTCACACAGACACTTGGCGTTTTTTTTCACACAGACACTTGGCGTTTTTCACGCAGACACTTGGCGTTTTCTTCACACAGACACGTGGCGTTTTTCACACACAGACACTTGGCGTTTTTTACACACAGACACTTGGCGTTTTTCACGCAGACACTTGGCGTTTTTTCACACAGACACTTGGCGTTTTTCACACACAGACACTTGGCGTTTTTCACACACAGACACGTGGCGTTTTTCACACAGACACTTGGCGTTTTTTTCACACAGACACTTGGCGTTTTTTTCACACAGACACTTGGCGTTTTTCACACGCAGACACTTGGCGTTTTTCACGCAGACACTTGGCGTTTTCTTCACACAGACACTTGGCGTTTTTCACACAGACACTTGGCGGTTTTCACACAGACACTTGGCGTTTTTCACACAGACACTTGGCGTTTTCTTCACACAGACACTTGGCGTTTTTTTCACACAGACACTTGGCGTTTTTCACACAGACACTTGGCGTTTTTTTCACACAGACACTTGGCGTTTTCTTCACACAGACACTTGGCGTTTTTCACACAGAAACTTGGCGATGAAAGAGTTAAGCGAAATCTGCTGTTCGTTGTTAGTGTGGAACAGTGATTTGAGGACGCACAGGAAACGTAGTTTTTGTTTGTATTGTATCATTACTCTTTGTCACAACAGATTTCTCTGTGTGAAATTCGGGCCAGTCTCCCCAGGGAGAGCGCGTCTGTTTCAGTTTCAGTTTCAGTAGCTCAAGGAGGCGTCACTGCGTTCGGACAAATCCATATACGCTACACCACATCTGCCAAGCAGATGCCTGACCAGCAGCGTAACCCAACGCGCTTAGTCAGGCCTTGAGAAAAAAAAAAAAAAGGAGGTGAATAAATGATATATAAGCAAATAGATGTAAAACATGAAGACACATTCACATAGACAGGGCAAGACTACGCGTCGCTACAGTGCAGTTCTACCCCTGTCGCGTCGCTACAGTGCAGTTCCACCCCTTTTTTTCGTGCCTGCTAGTTTATGTGTTTTCCTGTCAAACTAGATTTTTCTGTAAAGTTTTTGCCAAGGACAACCCTTTTGTTGCTGATGGTTCTTTTACGTGCGCTAAGTGCATGCTACACACAGGGCTTCAGTTTATCGTATCAGCCGAATGGATAGCGTCTAGACCACCACTCAAGGTGTAATGAAGGGGAAGTAAATTCTGGTGAGTGTGATTCGATCCCGTGCCCTTAGATTCTCTCGCTTCCTCTGCTGACACGTTACCAACAGGCCTCCACTCCACTTTCCTCCAGGAACTGTGTTGATGGTGAAAGCGATAAATACTGTTCGTTTTTAACATGAATATTCGATAGTGAGCGGAGGATGTGAATTATCTGTGAATCTAATCACTTTCCTCGTATATTTTAGAGAATGACTTGAGAACGTGCGAAAGATGTGCTGTTCATCTTCATCACGTACTTCAAGCAGTGAGTTCGGGATTAAATCCATTGGAGCTGTTTCTTTTTCTGTCATTGTTGTCATGTCGTCCTTCTCTCTCTCTCTCTCTCTCTCTCTCTCCTCTCCCCTCTGTCTTTCCTCTATCCCTTCTCTCTCACATTTTCCCCCCGACATTATAAATCTACAAGAAAACCCTGATAGGAAAAATAAGGAGCATTTACCGTGTGAGAAAGTATGGGAGCGCCATCCCCCGCAACCCCACCCCACAATTTTTCTTTCTATAAGAAACATTGTCGGGGAAATGACCATACTTTATCACAACCCCATTTGTCATGTACACTACCTTCTTTGCAACTACATGGAGTAAACTGTTATGGTTTACATTAAATTCAGTCTCATTCTCACCGGCGGCACACACATATAAAATCCAAAATAAACTTTTGTCTTATAATTCACGTAATTACACAACACGCGGACAAACCCAAACCGTTTCTAAAAAAAAAAAAAAAAGAAAAAAAAAGAATTTGTGATGAACACATTGATTCCAAAAAGAATACTTGATTCAGCATATATATATATATATATATAAACAAAAAGTACAAAAAAAAAGTCACTGTGGCGATTGTTGTCAAATTGCCCCAACACATGTAACCAGTCTGAGGAACGTTTGCAATGCAAGCAACCATCACGAGCGTCCAAACTGAAGAGTCATGCTTCACTAAACACCTAATACTAAACAATACGAACATCACTGCAGTAAACAACAACAAGCACGCTCAACTAAAAAAAAAAAAAAAAAAAAAAAAAAAAAAATCTCCCATCTCGCAGACTGCTTCCCTCAAAGAACGGCAAAAACATCCTCAACGTCGACATCCACCCCGCCCCCTGCCCCCTCCCCTCCCCTCCCCGCCCCCTCTTCCCCAACCATCACAGCTGGGTTCATTTCACCTCAAGCCACTATATCAACAATCATCTCCATCAGCATATTCAAAGTAATGAAACATCTGCCCCTGACAGTGGTTTGCAGTCACAATCACCGAGCCATCGTTAACATCTTCAATCTCTCTTGGCCGGATATCGGTTTTCATCCAATTATTTTTATTATTATTATTTTTTTTTTTAATAGAAATAATCATCAAATCAGATTGTAGCTTTAAGATATATATATATATATATTTAAATACGTCTTCTTTTGAACCAAGACAACGATTTCATTGTTGAAA
>NC_134885.1:38943192-38948192 GCF_041734735.1 Babylonia areolata | reverse complement strand
AGATGAAATAAATAAAACAGTTCACGTATTTTACGATTCCATGATATACAAGAAAAGACAGAAAAGAATCAAATTTATATCTGACATGGTCTGTCGAAGAGAGTAGTTTTAATTACAGAAAGACAAAAAACAAAACAAAAAACAAAACAAAAAACAAACAAAAACAACAACAACAAAACAAACAAAAAAAAGAAAAAGAAAAAAGAAAAAAGAAAAGCAAGATATAAAAAAAACAAATTTTTTTTGTCGTTTTTTTCTTAAAATTCACATGTGTCCATATTTACATAAGAAAAGGCACATGTGTGTGTGTGTGTGTGTGTGTGTGTGTGTGTGTGTGTGTGTGTGTGTGTAGGTCTAACAAGTACGGGGTTAGTGTGAATAATTTATGTCCTTTTTTTTTTATTCGAAAAGGTAGGAAGAAACACGCAAAGGTGTTCTACAGAAAACAAAGAAACAAACACAGCAACAACAACAACAACAATAAATGTTTGCACGAACTGGTGCACTGTTGAGAATATAGTGTAGTCAAGTAGCAACTTGTGATGATACAACGTAGAAAAATGTTGCAGTTGGTGGTGGTGGTGGTGGTGGTGATGGCGGTGGCGGTGGTGGTTTTTCGTTATTCAAAATGCCATGTTGCAAACCGTTCGGTTCAGTAACCCCCCCCCCCCCCCCGCCCCCCACCCCCCCGCCCCCAGTCTTTCCAGTGGAAGGCATTATGTCAAATAGTCTCGTTCGGTCCTGGGAAAGACATACAAGTCAGCAGGCAGTTGAATGGATGTGGCTGTAATAGGACCAATGAGATTATTTTGCCAGGGACACGAGCGAGACCCCACACATTACCAACAGTAAAGAAATGTTGCTGGCAATACGGTAAGGCGGCAGGCTTGAAGCAATCTCAAGGGCAAGCTGGAAAACGAAAAACCTTTTCTAAGAGTGCGAGCTGACAGAACCTGCAAAGTCTCAAAATCCTATGTGCAGTTGGACGCTCCTTAGTGTCCTGAATGGCAGTGCTTAGTGCTACAACTGGCCTACTGTTGTTGCGTCAAACCAGTACCACGGTACGACTTTGAAGGAGAAATGTCTACTTCTTTCTCCTTGAGCCAGGTAACAGACGACTCAGGTTGTGTGAACCAGTGGTGTTGACACGGGTCATGACTTAGATCTTGTCGCTTTTGCAAAATGCCACTTGAAGAGTTTATAACTATCTATCTATCTATCGGTTTACCTGTGAAGATCTTGTACTTATTCATTTCACTGTAAGGGTTTTTATTTATCCCCCAAAAAAAACAACAACAAAAACAAAACAAAAACAAAAACAAAAAAAACTGTAAGGGTTTCGTTTTACTTACATACATGTATTTGGCGTTTACTTATTCATATACCTATACAATATAATTGTTGTTTTTTGCCTATTGTTTAACGCACAGACGACCGGGAATTCCGTATAAGAGCAATCAGAACAAGTCACCAGGTACTCAAGATTATAGTCTTCACCTGTCAGGACACGCCAACCAGTGTATGCATGTTCGTATTCATACCTGAGTCTTACCTGCAGTGGGGATGAGTGTATTTGAAGGCGAGTTTCAGTTTCAGTTTAAATTTCTCAAGGAGGCGTTACCGCGTTCGGACAATCCATATACGCTACACCACATCTGCTAGGCAGATGCCTGACCAGCAGCATAACCCAACACGCTTTGTCAGGCCTTGAGTGCATGCATATGCAATTGTTACATTATTATCAGAGTGGATTCTGCTACAGGATTTTGCCAAACACTCTCGGTGACGTGGGTTCTTTTTCAGTGCGCCAAGTGCGTGCTGCACACGGGACATCGGTTTATCGTCTTATCCGAATGACTGGACGCTCAGTTTGATTTTCCTGTCAAACGTGGAAGAAAGGGCGAGAGCGGGATTCGAACCCAGATTCTCACGGACTCTCTGTACTGGTAGATGAGCGTGTTAACCATTCTGTCACCTTCCTTGAGAAGGCTAAATGATTGGAAGGAATATGTTGTTGTCTGATTTATACAAGACTGACGGGCGCCATAGCCGAGTGGTTAAAGCGTTGGACTTTCGATCTGAGGGCCCCGGGTTCGAATCACGGTGACGGCGCCTGGTGGGTAAAGGGTGGAGATTTTTACGATCTCCCAGGTCAACACATGTGCAGACCTGCCAGTGCCTGAACCCCCTTCGTGTGTATACGCAAGCATAAGATCAAATACGCACGTTAAAGATCCTGTAATCCGTGTCAGCGTTCGGTGGGTTATGGAAACAAGAACATACCCAGCATGCACACCCCCGAAAGCGGAGTATGGCTGTCTACATGGCGGGGTAAAAACGGTCATACACGTAAAAAGCCCACTCGCGTATAATTATACGAGTGAACGTGGGAATTGCAGCCCACGAACGCAGAAGAAGAAGAAGAAGATTTATACAAGAACGCTGGTTAAAAAAAAATTCCTTCTTTCATGTATCCATTCGATAATTTCTGCATTCACCCAGGAACATTTTTGTTGGTGTTATGCGGAGTTACCTGCAAATGAACAGAAAACAATGTGAAATAACAACACGGTTAAGGACGTGCTAATCCTACAAGGATATAAAGAAAACTCTGTATTAGGACATGTCTTGGGATATCAAGAAAAATACAAGTCATGTGAGGGATGTCTTTCCAGTCAACTGTCAACAGTTTTTGTCAGTAGGGTTCAAACAAAGGGTGCATGGAATGAAAAGAAACAACAAAAAACAAAACAAAAAACCCCAAAAAACAACCCCACAACAACAAGAACAAAACAAAACAAAAACGTGCAAAGAAGCAATCACGCCTTCCCACATCTAAACAAAGCCACATCAAACAGACAGACAATAAAGATAAAATGAAATACATAAGAAATGAATTAAGAGATAAGAAAAAACTGCGGATGTGATGCACATGAATGTCTCCACGTCCAAGTTAACTTCATGGCGTTTTTTTTTCTTTTTTTTTTCTTTCTGGGATTGGCCTGAAATGAATCTAGCATAGAGTTAGCCTGGGGCGACTTCAATCCTTGTCCTGAAATTATTCCCCCAGCTTAGGTTTAAAAAAAAAGAAAAAAAGAAGAAAAAAAAGAAGAGTAGATCAGTCAGGAAGCAAAACTTAGTATACTGCTGGGGGTAAAAACAAAACAGGGTGCTGTTAATTTGGGGTAGCTCCAAACACTCTTTAGTCTTTGCACCGTACCGACAACACTCCATAGTGAGTTAGCCCCCTTTTTTTCTTCCCCCCTTATTTATCTCCCCCATCCTTTCTTCCTCCCTAATTTCTTTCTTTATTCCTCCTTTTCGTTTGTTGTCTTACTTTCTTTTCTTCTTCCCTCCCTCCTTCCTGACTTTCTTTGTTCGTTGATTGATAGATTGATTGATTGATTCATTCATTTATTTATCCCCCTTCCTTCTTTTTCTCATTGATTCCTTCTTTTTTTGTTTGTGTTTTGGAGGTGGGGGTGGTGGTCTTTTGGGAGGAAGTGAAGTTTGCTGGCGACTGTCAAACGACGGAAGATGGCATGGTTTGGTCACGTCATACGACATAACACCCTCTCCAAAACCATCCTGCAAGGGACTGTAGAGGGAGGGCGCAGACGGGGGCGGCAGAAAAAAAGCTGGTCTGACAACGTCAAGGAATTGACCAAAATGACGATGCCAGATCTCCTCACGACAGCTGCCAACAGAACGGCGTGGCGAGCTATGACATCTTCCTCATGTCCCCCCAACGACCCCAGCGGTCGAGGGAATGAGTGAGTGAGTGAGAGTGAGGTTTGTGGTTCTGCTCCCAGGAGTAGCCTGTGGGTAAAGAGCTAACCTGTTTCTGAAGTCTTACAGGTCAACGATTTATGAGAGGATCCAAAATTATCGATAATACTCAACTCCCGTTTTAAAGCCTACACTTTCATGAGTGAGAAGCTTTAAGAGCCAGGAACCCGTGAACTGAGAAAGTATTCTGTTGCTGATAGAAACACCAAGATACCGACCAAAATGCAACCATTTTTGCACACGCAGTATGGCTGCCTAAATGATGCACGGTTAAAAAAAAAAAGAAAGAAAAAAAGAAAAAAAAAAAGAAATGACCCTTCGCGCAAAATCCCACCGGCAGTAAGATCACTGTAAAAGATTAAGCCCAGACACTTCAGGTGAAGGAGAAAGGGGAGCTAATTGTATAGATGTCGGAATTCGCAACCCTCCACCAAGCACCCGTCCCCCGTCTCCAGAATTCGCCGCCTATTACTTCCCCACCATTCTTCACCCCACCCCACCCCTCACACCCCACACCCCACCCACCCCCCTGTAGATCTGTCAAGTCGTCAGAATTAAATGTTATAGCCGGGGAACATTTCTAGCCGGGGAGCGAATCCATTACGCCGCTCCGAGCTGCATTGGCGAATTGTTGATGTTTTCTCAAAGCAATTGGAGCTGGTAAGCTCGCAAACACTTTCTTTGAGACGAAAGAAAGGAGAAGGACAATAAACCGAACAAGAATTGATTTCTTCGCATCTCCGTTTTCCTTCGTGACAACAACAATATCAGTTTCTCGTTCACTTTCGTATTGCTTTTTTTTTTTTTTTCTTTTTTTTCTTCTTTTTTTTTTTCATTTTGGTCCGGGCTGTCTGGGGAAACCAGTCCAAGATGACTCTCCTTGCAGTCCATGCTATCATTGTTATCATCATTGCACGCCTCCTCCACGTGAGAGGAGTGTATCGCTTTCTGCAGATACAATTATCTGTCTGTGTGTCTCTTGTCTGTGTCTGTTTGCCCGCCTGTAAGTTTGCCTGTCTGCCTGTCTGCTTGTCTGCCTGTCTGTCTGTCTGTCAACGCGTCTGTGTGTCTGTCTGTGTGTCTGTCTGTCTGCCTGTCTGTCAGCTTGTCTGTCTGTCTTTCTGTCTGTCTGTCTGCCTGCCTGCCTGCCTGTCTGTCAGCTTGTCTGTCTGTCTGTCAACGCGTCTGTGTGTCTGTCTGTCTGCCTGTCT
>NC_134885.1:38933192-38940692 GCF_041734735.1 Babylonia areolata | reverse complement strand
CTCCTCTTCTTCTTCTTCCTCCTCCTCCTCTTCTTCTTCCTCCTCCTCTTCTTCTTCTTCCTCCTCCTCTTCTTCTTCCTCCTTCTCCTCCTCTTCTTCTTCTTCATGTTTATTTGCTTTCATTTGTGGCTGGTTTTCAGTGAAAGCAGGACGTAGCGATTTCGTCACGTTTTGTTTTACGTGATGGTGATGATGATGATGTTGATAATGATAATAATGATAATAACAATAATGACAATGATAATACTAACAATGACAATAACATTGCTACTACTACTGCCACTACTACTAACAACAACAACAGCAACAACATTTACGATAATAATAATATTGATGACAATGATAATAATGACAATCTTCTTCTTCTCGTTCTTATCATGTATAATCAGTGCAATGATCTCGACAATATTGACTTTAAGTAAGTTAGTGAGTGAGTGAGAGAATAGATAAATCACAGAGTAAGAAAAAATGGAAGCCCTGTTTACACAGACACTTGCAGATCAGTTTAGAACCACAAATTTGATTTGTCTGTTATGAAACATTTTCACACGGAAACGATTTTTGTAAGCAGTAGGATGTGCGGTGATAAACCTGAAAGGTCGTGCTCATTGTGTGCCGTGACTGGAAGCTAAGGAAGTATTTCTATGAGAGGTGGAGCAAGATCACAATTTAAGAACTTCCAGAACCAGTCTTTCGGAACAGTCACAATGATCAACTGATGACCTATATTTTCAATGGTACGTGTTCGTGACTTACATTTGCGACAACGGCAATGACCTATATTTTCAAATGCACGTGTTCGTGACTTACATTTGCGACAACGATAATGACCTATATTTTCAATGGTACGTGTTCGTGACTTACATTTGCGATAACGATAATGACCTATATTTTCAATGGTACGTGTTCGTGACTTGTATTTGCGACAAAGATAATGACCTATAATTCAATGGTACGTGTTCGTGACTTACATTTGCGACAACGATAATGACCTATATTTTCAATGGTACGTGTTCGTGACTTGTATTTGCGACAAAGATAATGAACTATAATTCAATGGTACGTGTTCGTGACTTACATTTGCGACAAAGATAATGACCTATATTTTCAATGGTACGTGTTCGTGACTTACATTTGCGATAACGATAATGACCTATATTTTCAATGGCACGTGTTCGTGACTTACATTTGCGACAACGATAATGACCTATATTTTCAATGGTACGTGTTCGTGACTTACATTTGCGACAACGATAATGACCTATATTTTCAGTTGTACGTGTTCGTGACTAAAATATGCTACAACGATAATGACCTATATTTTAATGGTACGTGTTCGTGACTTACATTTGCGACAACGATAATGACCTATATTTTCAATGGTACGTGTTCGTGACTTAGATTTGCGACAACGATAATGACCTATATTTTCAATGGTACGTGTTCGTGACTAACATTTGCGACATCGATAATGACCTTTAATTTATTTTCAATGGTACGTGTTCGTGACTTAGATTGGCGACAACGACAATGACCTATATTTTCAATTGTACCTGTTCGTGACTTATTTGCGACAACGACAATGACCTATATTTTCAATGGTACGTGTTCGTGACTCACATTTGCTACGACGATTACGTGAAACTTACCAGACTGCCTTCACATGCCCACCAACGACCCCCATCCGTCGCTACGTCCTCTCATCCAGCCACATCTTAGAGACCACTCCCTGAATGATCCCAATGCACAAAACCACCCTCCTCACCCCCACAACGCCCGTCCGTCCCCGTTCTCTCTCAACAAAGGGAAGTAAACCAAGTTCCTTTTGTCGAATATCTGACCTAATCCCGTATCTGATAGCTGACCGAATCAAACCAGCGTCTTGTTTCTGTTAGCTGACTGGTTGAAATCCATGAATTTCTCTTGTTGAGATAATATGCTGTATTCTGTATTCACCTCTCATGTCTGATACCTTACTGGACCAAACCCACCTCCCACCTCTCATACCTGATACCTGACTGAATCAAACCCACCTCTCATATCTAATACCTGACTGAATCAAACCCACCTTTCATATCTAATACCTGACTGAATCAAACCCACCTTTCATATCTAATACCTGACTGAATCAAACCCACCTATCATATCTAATACCTGACCAATTCAAACCCACCTCTCATATCTAATACCTGACCGAATGAAACCCACCTATCATATCTAATACCTGACCAATTCAAACCCACTTCCCGTGTCTAATACCTGACCGAATCAAACCAACCTCTCATACCTGATACCTGATAGAATCAGACCCACCTCTCATATCTAACACCTGACCGAATGAAACCCACCTATCATATCTAATACCTGACCAATTCAAACCCACTTCCCGTGTCTAATGCCTGACCGAATCAAACCAACCTCTCATACCTGATACCTGATAGAATCAAACCCACCTCTCATATCTAATACCTGACCGAATCAAACCAACCTCTCATACCTGATACCTGATAGAATCAGACCCACATCTCATATCTAATGCCTGACCGAATCAAACCCATCTCTCATATCTAATACCTGACCAATTCAAACCCACCTCTCATATCTAATACCTGACCGAATGAAACCCACCTCTCATATCTAATACCTGACCGAATCAAACCCACCTCTCCTATCTGATACCTGACTGAATCAAACCCACCTCTCATATCTAATACCTGACTGAATGTAACCCACCTCTCATATCTAATACCTGACTGAATCAAACCCACCTCTCATATCTTATACCTGACTGAATGTAACCCACCTCTCCTATCTAATACCTGACCGAATCAAACCCACCTCTCATATCTAATACCTGACTGAATCAAACCCACCTCTCGTATCTAATACCTGACCGAATCAAACCCACCTCTCATATCTAATACCTGACCAATTCAAACCCACCTCTCATATCTAATACCTGACTGAATCAAACCCACCTCTCATATCTAATACCTGACTGAATCAAACCCACCTCTCATATCTAATACCTGACTGAATCAAACCCACCTCTCATATCTAATACCTGACCGAATCAAACCCACCTCTCCTATCTGATACCTGACTGAATCAAACCCACCTCTCCTATATGATACCTGACTGAATCAAACCCACCGCTCGTATCTAATAACAGTGGAGTGTTTGGTTAGAGGTAACGCGTCTGCCTAGAAAGCGAGAGAATTTGAGCGCACTGGTTCGAATCCCATAGTTACCAGTATTTTCTCCCCCTCCACAAGACCTTGAGTGGTGGTCTGGAGGGTAGTCATTCGGATGAGACGTTAACAGAGGTCCCGTGTGTAGCATGCACTTAGCACACGTAAAAAACAAAAAACAAAAAACAAAAAAAAACCACAACAAAAAACAAAACAAAAAACAAAAAACACGGAAACAAAACGGTCTTCCCTGGCAAAATTATGTAGAAAAAAAATCCACTTCAATAGAAAAACAAATAAAAATGCAGGCAGAAAAAAAGAAAGAAAAAAAAAAAAAAAGGATGGCGCTCTCGGTGTATCGAAGCTCTCTCTGAGGAAAGCAGCCCGAATTTCACACACGGAAATCTGACAAGAAGAGCAATACACATACAATAATAAGATACGATACCTGATCGGACCAAAACCGCCTCTCACGTCTAATGCCTGACGGAATCGATAGCTGGGAGAGTTTGTCAGCAATCAAGAGTTGAGCATGTCGTCGAATCGTGACTGGTGTCCGCAATATAAAACCCAAAGTGCCATGCTAGCGTTCCTCCTCAGCAGCTAATTGTAGCATGGATGTGAATATCTTTGTCAACAGCAACACGTCCTCCTCTTATCGTACAGGGCAGCTGGTGCCACGTTTAGAAGGACTCGTTAAACAGTACATCTGTGTGTGTGTGTGTGTGTGTGTGTGTGTGTGTGTGTGTGTGTGTGTGTGTGTGTTGTATGTGTGTGTGTGTGTGTGTGTGTGTGTGTGTGTGTGTGTGTAGGAGGGGGGGGGACTGGGCGTGTGTGTGAAGGAGGGGCGGGAGGTGGGGGTGGGGGACTTGGCGGTATTAACTGATTAAAGGGTAGGCGCATGTGTGTGTGTGTGTGTGTGTGTGTGTGTGTGTGTGTGTGTGTGTGTAGGGAGATGGGGAACTGGGCAGCATTAACTGAGTAAAGGTTAGGCGCACTGGTGTGTGTGCAGGTGCATGCATGTGGTGTGTGTGTGTGTGTGTGTGTGTGTGTGTGTGTGCAGGTGCATGCACGTGCGTGTGTGAGTGTGTTTGTGTGTGTGTGTATGTGTATGTGTGTGTGTGTGTGTGTGTGTGTGTGTGTGTGTGTGTGTGTGTGTGTGTGTGTGTGTGTGTGTGTGTGTGTGTGTGTTTGCGTTCGTCTTCACTGAAATACCGTTTCTTATCAGCGTTTATTCATTGCTTCCGAATCTATCAGTTGTGCAATGTTAACAAGTTGCAAATGCCTGGCAATGAGTGCACTCTTCCCTGGCTTCTCTTCTGTCCTTCTGTCAATGTTACTGTCACTTTGTATTTCTTCTTCTCTTTGAACCTCACTCTCTGCTTTCTGTCTGACTAGCTTCTTTGTTCCTTTGTTCGTGTCTGTCTCTGTCTCTCTGTTACTTCATTTTTCTTCATCATTTCATTCTCTTCTGTCTTTCTGCTTTCTTTCTGACCTCTCGTTTTTCGGTCATTCATTTTATCCTTTATTTGTCTTTCAGGTAAAAAAACAAAAAACCCCAGTCTATCATCAAACGGTAACACCAGGCGGCGTAGGGTGACTCTCACACTGAGGACAAGTATCGACATTTTAAACACATATTCTCCAGTGCTGGTTTCTTCCAGTGTATGATAAAACGCACACAGAACATAGATTCACTGACACTCAAAAAACACTAATCTTTCTCTCATCGACATCAAAAATTCATTTCGTTTAAGTGCAAGGACGCTGTCACGAGTTAATCACTGCAGTTTTATCGATTCACCCTCACAAGTGAGTTGGTTCCGATGCTTTCGCTTTCACGACTGCGCTGAAATACACGTCTTCCACACACACACACACACACACACACACACACAACGCGACAGCTCGTGCTGTGACGCAGTTTGTGAACTCACGATTTGATTGGCCAGAAGGCGGGGCTGGCTTTGGTTTGTTCTGGAACCAGAGGCTGTGGCAACGAAGAAGAAAACGAAAGTGTGAGCCGGGACAAGGGACTTACGAAGAGGGGGAGACCATCCGTGTCATGTGCAGACTGGACAGTGAGTGAGTGGGTGAGTGAGTGATATAAAACACATAGTTGTCAGTCACTGTGGTCCATTCATTGAACGGCAGTGTCGTCGTCATCGCTACAGACTGCCAGCAGGAACCTCTGGAACCAAGGCATCGTTCCACGGACTCTCAGAAGAAAAAAAAAGACAAACAAACATGAGAGAGCTTTAACGAGAGACCATAATGAGAGGGCTTTAACGAGAGACAGTGTAAAAGTATATATTGTATCAGAATTCTCCACAAGTGGAAACCTGCAAACAAAGTGAAACAAAACGATTTCAACCAGCTGATGTGTTTCCAAATGATGGAAAACAACGTTTAGAAGTTTCGGGCAATCTTCTTGTGGATAAAAAACAAAGAGCTTAATTCTGTTTCAGAGGGAGAAAAGAGAAATATCCCCCGAAAACACTTTTGGTTTAGTAAAAATTTCCACCTATCAAGAAAAAAAATCATTAGGAAAAAACTTAAGAAAGTATCGCCTGTGTTTCAAGTGTGTGTGCGAGAAAATAAGAGGAAGGAGAAAAAAAGGACAGGATTTTGACCAATCAGCAGAGCAGAAAATGAGTGCTCCGATTCTGTCAAGATGGCTGTTGGTGTGTTTCCTGTTGTCCTGTATATGGTCAGTCACGGCCAGACCCAACTACCAAATGCCGTTAAGGTAGGTTTAGTGCTGTAAATGAATGGCTGGTTCAATGACTGATCGATACTTTATTCACATTCTTTGCATTAATTCGTTTATTTATCCATGCATGTATTCTCTGATTTTAAAAAAATATTCATTTCTTTCTCTATTCTTATCTGTTTATTTATATATCTGTCTTTCTATATATTTTTCAGTGTGTGTACCCAAATCCTGTACACTTTTGCATGTATTTCAATATGAAAATGCGGCTGTGCTTTTTTTTTTTTGAAGATTTTTTTTTAATTTCTTTTTTTCCTTTCAACTGAAATGCCGACTGAGGAAACAGAGCTCATTTGATTCTTGGTTGGTTTTTATGTCTCTGTGTTGGATTGGCCGAGTGACCCAAAAAATCTAATGCTCATCAAATGTCACGACAGTTTTGCGTGATCCAACAGCACAAATATTGCTCGAACAGATGATCGGAAAAAAAAGAAAAAAAAGAAAAAAAAAAAAAAGAAAATGAAAGATGGCGCTTATTTTTTTGACTGCGTTACTGTTGAAGAACCCAAGGCAACACAGCATGGCAACTGAACTACAATGAGCGAGACGATAGCTGAGCTTTCCGTCTGAAGGCAGGGGTTACCTGTTGCACTTATTTCTTTGTTGTTGTTGCTGTTGTTGTTGTTGTTGTTGATGGCCTTTCTGTCTCCTTATAATTATCTTCTTATATATATATTCTTCGTCTGTCCGTCTGTCTGTGTGTCTCCTCTCTCTGTCTCTCTGTCTCTGTCTCTGTGCGTGTGTGTGTGTGTGTGTGTGTGTGTGTGTGTGTGTGTGTGTGTGTGTGTGTGTGTGTGTGTCTATTTATCTGCCTTTCTCTTTTATTTCTCTCTCTGTCTTGTTTGTCGCAGAGTTACATGCACTTGAGACTAACTGTCCATCAAGCCATCCCCACTTTCTTTTATTTATATAATTTCATGTCTATCTATCTATAATGCACACACACACATCTCTCTCTCTCTCTCTCTCTCTCTCTCTCTCTCTCTATATATATATATATATATATATATATAGAGAGAGAGAGAGAGAGAGAGAGAGAGAGAGTTCACACTCTCTTCGTGTCCTGGGCTCCGCTCCTTGCAGAAAGCACCGAGGTAAATACTAAGACCGGTAAAATTTTAAAATATCAACAGTAGGCTCTTGATGTCTTAAAAACATGTATTCTAAAAAGCAGCAAATTTTCGCTGTAAAAACAGCTTCTTCAGCCATTACCCTTGCCTGAAGAAACTGTTCTTCCAGCGAAAATTTACCGTTGCCTGAAGACGCTGTTTTTACAGCGAAAATTTGCTGCTTTTTTAGAATACAAGTTTTTAAGACATGAAGAGCCTACCGTTGTTGATATTTATATACATAGATAGATAGACAGATATAACCTATAGATTAATAGAGACCAGTTGGAACTGCTGACCCTTGAATTACAAATAATTCATATTTTCTCTTGGTCTCTTTCTCCCCCCCCCCCCATACCCTCTCTCCATCTTCTCTTGTTTCTGTTTTCTTTTCCTGACTACTTTGATTTTGTCTGCCTGTCTGCCT
>NC_134885.1:38923192-38928192 GCF_041734735.1 Babylonia areolata | reverse complement strand
CACACACAAATCCTGCTAGTAAAATAGTGACGCCTCAACAGGTAAAGCGATACCGCGGTCTGTATACAGAAAGTCTGTGGCAGAAACGTAGGTCTGTCTCGGTGTGTGTACTTCTCTCCCTCTCTCATTCTCCTACGTATGATTGCCTGTTGAGTTTTGCAAATGGGTCGCCAGACTTGGCGTGTTGTTGTAGTTGTTGTTGTTGTTTTGCTCTGTAAGTGAGCTGGTGTCTTCGGAAATAATGACTGAAAAAAAAATGGGTCAACATCCTTTTGAATAAAACAAAATCCTATCAGTAACCGGAGATTTTCTTCATCTCTTCGAGGGTAGGCTCTGGCGTCTGATCGTTTTACTGTATGGCGGTGAATGCCGAAGGAGAAATGCAGCGAGAAGGCTAACAAAGGCGTCTTTGAAATCAAGATACGCATGCGGCATTGTTCAGGGAGACTCTCTTTGCTCTGTTTTGTTTAACCGTGTAACAACGGGAGTCGGCTGAAGAGAGAGATAATTAAACAACAACAGCAACACCAGCAAAAAACAGACATTCAATCATTTCTTTTTTTCGTGTGATTTTGATTTTGTTTAGTTTTTCTCTTTACTTTTTCCTCCTCATCACACACACACACACACACACACACACACACACACATGTATATATATATATATATATATATATATAGATATATATATATATGCATTTATATAATAGAGATATAGGCATATGTGTGTGTGCGTGCGCGTATTGTGTGTGTGTGTGTGTGTGTGTGTGTGTGTGTGTGTGTGTGTGTGTGTGTGTGTGTGTGTGGATGAATAGTTTTTAATAATGTTTGGCATCTTGTGTTCAATTTGTCTTTTTTGATATTTACATATGTGTTGTGTGCTCTTTGTAAACGCCTAGTGCTAATTTCAAGATTATTTGTATTTGTATTTCTCATTTTATCACAGCAGATTTCTCTGTGTGAAATTCGGGCTGCTCTCCCCAGGGAGAGCGCGTCGCTACACTACAGCGCCACCCTTTTTTTGTAGGTTTTCCTACGTGCAGTTTTTATTTGTTTTTCCTGTCTCAGTGGATACATCTACAGAATTTTGCCAGGAACAACCCTTTTGTTGCCATGGGTTCTTTTACGTGCGTTAAGTGCATGATGCACACGAGACCTCGGTTTATCGGCTCATCCGAATGACTAGCGTCCAGACCACCACTCAAGGTCTAGTGGAGTGGGAGAAAATATCGGCGATTGAGCCGTGATTCGAAGCAGCGCGCTCAGATTCTCTCGCTTCCTAGGCGGACGCGTTACCTCTAGGTCATCACTCCACAGAGATTAGGCGTAAATGCTCATAATAATAATAATAATAATACTAATAATGATAATAATAAAGCTACTGTGGCTTAGAAAGCTGAAATTTAGTAATCACAAGTGGAGATCTATAATAGAATATACGTGCCCTCTAGTTAAAGAACTTGATAAATGCGGTTGTAATATACCAGTTAACGAATAAACTCTGGAGGTTTCTGGAACGACACTTTCCAAGTTTATAAAATGTTTCGAGAAAAAGTCCATATTGGTAATTCTGAAGACCTCTTAGCTAAAAATATTTTCTGTAATGAGTTTATCAAAATTGATAGAAAAATAATATACTATAAGGAATGGATGAACGAAGGTGTATATCGCATTGCAGATTTAGTCAGTGAAACAGGACTATTCAATTCCTATGACGATTTCAAGAGTAAATTTAACATCAAAACAAACTTTTTAGAATTCTCAGGTTGTGTACAAGCAGTCAAAAAGTTCATGAGTAAAAGCAGTATTGATCTGAATATCAATGAGTCAAATAAAATACAAAAAAGCTCTTAACACAATCCAGAGTGTAGGGAAAGGGCCAAAACTTTATTTTGACACTCTTATTTCAGATAACAAACAACCAGTTTGCTGTGAAAAATGGAACAAAGAAATAACCAATGTAAAATGAAAAAAATATATTTGAGACAATACAAAGTAGAAAAGAAAGTAAACTGAAATGGTTTCAATTTAGAACAGTTCATGGAATACTGGCAACAAATATAAATCTTGAAAAAAATGAGTATCGTTGAAAACAACGAATGCACATTTTGTAAAACCGAAATGGAAACAGTCAGCCACTTGTTCGTCACATGCAGTATAACGTCTGCCTTCTGGAAAGATATAGAACATTCCTTAAATGACAATTGCACAAACACACATAACCTTGTATTGTCAAAAGAATTTTTATTATTTTGCACCGACTGAAAGTTCAAAAGAGATGACGTTCATATACATGATAATATCTGCAAATATCGTACAAATGCAAAGTTGAAAATACTTATCCTCTGTTTTATTTTATTATATCTATTTATTTAGTTATCATTTTTCTCTTTGAGTATGTTTTTGTAGTGTGACATTATCCCTTATTACCCATGTCAAAGTTATATATCAATGATGCAGGCTATCGGAATGTTCTTCTAACATTTCCTGTGTTGTTAATATGTTTGGATATATGTAACCATAGGACACACCATTTTTGTTATTCACTCCATAGAAAAAAACGGCAAAAAAGGGAAAATGAATTTAAATGATAGGTCTCTCTCTCTCTCTCTCTCTCTCTCATCCCCCCTCCCCTCCCCCCTCACTCACTATGTTTTTTTTTGTTTTTTTCAGTTGTTGATATTTTGTTGTCTTTTCTCCAAATGTACTTAGTATATAATACTATCCTGTAATGTTTCTGGTGTGGACATTAAAACAACAACAACAAAAAGAAAGAAAAAAAAATCGTCATCCTTTCTTTTTTGTGCGTATTTCTTTGTTTCTGTCTGCCTATATATGCTGCCTTTGTTTCTGTTTCTGTCCCACAGTGAATAAGGAATTATGTAAGTAAACAAACAACAAATGATAGATCTCTTTCAAACTAAGTGCTGAATCCAGATAAGAGTATAACTGAAGGGTTAAAAAAATATGTCATAACAAGTTTTATGTCTTTCTGCAGTTTTTTTCACCTCCCTCTCTCTCTATCTCCCTCTCCCCCCCCCCCCTCTTCTCTCTCATTCTTCACTGTTTTTCTACGTAACCCCCCTCGCCCCCCCTCCCCACCCCCCTCCTCCTTTGTTTATCCATCTCTGACTTTATCTTTGAAGCAGAACACAGGTACACTTGTCTCCAATTTTGTAAAAAAAAAAAATAAAAAAAAAAAAAATCTTGACTTATCATCAATAGAGATATTGGTTGCTGTTTCTTTCGTATTTCATGTTCTGGCTTTTAGAATAGGGAAAGAAATATGGGATGTGGTTCATTGTCAGTCCGGGTGGCACTGTTTGACTTCTCAAAGCCCTTTCAAAAGGTGGAACTCCAGTCAAACGTCAGAATACAGGTGTCTCGTTGGAAAAAAAATGAAACTAAATAGATTCAAATGAAAGAACATTAACTGGGCTAAGAGGGTACAAAAAAAAGAAAAAAAAAAGAAAAGAAAAAAAAGTTGTGTACCTTGTCGATGGAGATAGTTACTTTTCTTTATATCATTTTATGTTATGCGTTTATTTGTTTACGTATTTATTTATTTTATAAACTTTTAACCTGCATGATCGTTTGTTTTATTACCACGCCATGGAAGCAGCCATACTGGAGTGATGGCCTCGAGGTGATGCGTATTTTCTCCCCATCCACAAGACCTTGAGTGGTGGTCTGGGCGCTAGTCATTCGGATTGGACGAGGTTCCGTGTGATGTGCAGCATGCACCTAGCGCACGTAAAAGAATCCACGGCAACAAAGGGTTTGTCCCTGGCAAAATTATTTAGAAAAATCCAGTTCGATAGGGAAAAAAATGCAAGCAGGAAAAAATACGAAAGAATGGGTGGGTGGCGCTCTCAGTGTAGCGACGCGCTCTCACTGGGGAGAGCAGCCCGAATTTCACACAGAGAAATTAGTTGTGACACAAACGTGTAATACAATACAAACAATACAATACAATACTCCGTTTTCGCGGGTTGGGGTGCATACTGGGCATATTCTTGTTCCAGAACCCGCGGAAGGCTGACATGATTGACACAAATTCTAAACGAGCGTATTTGATCTGCGTGCAAACGTAACACACGACGGAGGTTTGGGCACTAATAGGCCTGCACATGTGTTGATCTGAGAGATCTATATTGTTGTTAAATAGATTCGGTTCCAATTCTACCCAACAGGATGGCACCTCATCAGGTTTAAAGTTTAAGATTTTTAACCTCTGAAAGCCAAGATCACATGATGAGGAGGAATAATAACATTTTCTTACGATCCATTATATTGATTATCCATACGCACAAATGATAGCCAGTTCTATTTTCATTTAATCAATGGAAGGGTAGACATGACTGTGTAATGGTAAATTGTTTCTTCTTAGTTAACTCTCTCCATACGAACGGCGAAAGAGACGACGTTAACAGCGTTTCACCCCAATTACCATCATCAAAATATTGCAAGCGGAGGGCTCTTATACTGAAGAGGTGAATGTTGACAAAGAATACCACAATTCTGATGACGGAAGCTAAAGGTTGGGTCATTCAGACACCCACTGGACATCCGAGGGGTCTGTGTAGAGGAGAAGAGAGGACTGGCCGTACTGAGTGAGTTAAGTAGTGGTTAAAGTGCTGGTTATTTGGATGAGACGGGTCAACCCATGTCCTGTATGCAGCACGCACACAGCACAGTTAAAAGAACCCACGGTAACAAGAGAGTTAACAAGAGAGTCTGCCCAAGTAACATTCTATCCCAAAATCCACTTTGATAGCAAAAGACATCAACAGAATCATAAACAGAAAATACGTGCAATAATAATAGAACCCACGGTAACAAGACAGTTAACAAGAGAGTTAACGAGAGAGTTAATTAGAGAGTCTGCCCAAGTAACATTCTATCCCAAAATCCACTTTGATAGCAAAAGACATCAACAGAATCATAAACAGAAAATAAGTGCAATAATAATCATAATCATATTCGGACGGGCTTATCTAT
>NC_134885.1:38905692-38918192 GCF_041734735.1 Babylonia areolata | reverse complement strand
TCTTGGAGAAAAAAAAGGGGTCATTTGATGCCCACTTTCCCCTGCTCTTGTTTCCATGGTGGCTTTGTTTCGTCAAATGTCAAAGCTGAAGTGCTAAAAGTAGCCAGAATCATCATGTGTCCTCGTGGCCTGATATTTACTACAAACCATGTGACCTTAATTTCCATAATACAAAGCTGTCTTTACTCAGAAATAAAGTTTCACCTCTCTAGTACATAGACACATAAGTGAAATTATATATACATATATGTCTGTCTGTCTGTCTGTCTGTCTGTCTGTCTGTCTGTCTCTCTCTCTCTCTCTCTATATATATATATATATATATATAAAACTCTAAGAAAGTTGAAGATACGTACAAGATGAATAATTGGAAAGAAAACAAAACACACACACACACACACACACACACACACACACACACACACACACACACACACACAGAGATCGAAACCGCAATCAGCAGTCTTGCATACACCATGCAAACCGACAAACGTATGTCCCCAGACTCCATCGCAAACAGAGAGAGAACTCAGAACTCAGATGATTTAATGCACTAGGACATACGCCCATGTCATAGGGATGAGGGGAAAAAAAAGGTGCAGCAAAAACAAACGCCAAAATCACAGTAAACATCACTGAATACATATCAGTACACATACAAACAATAGTACAGACTTACACATACACAGCAGTACGATCGATAATTATTAATTTTGGTTCAGGAGGTATTTAACTCTCTCCATGCGAACGGCGAAAGAGACGTCGTTAACGTCGTTAACAGCGTTTCACCCCAATTACCACCATCCAAATATTGCAAGCGGAAGGCTCTTATACTAAGAGGTGAATGTTGACAAAGAATACCACAATTCTGACAACGGAAGCTAAAGGCTGGGTCATTGAGACACCCACTGGACATCCGAGGGGTCTGTGTAGAGAAGAGAGAACTGGCCGTACTGAGTGAGTTAAGTTTTAAGCACGTTTTAACTTTTCAATAATTTGTTAAGTTAACTGTTATACTCTTTCTCTAAATCCAAATGCCTCTTTTTTTAAAGCCTCAAAAATATACCATGCAACAACTTTACAGTGTTTGTCACTGGCCATCAAAAGTGTCATATAAAACGCTGATGCTCGGGAGAAAAAAAATGCGGGGTAAATACTTTTCCCTGATGTCACAATAGTTTGAACAGAACAGTAAAAAGTGAATTTCAGATTCTGGAGCATTTCTACAAAATGGACAAAACATACTCTCAGCTGATCGGGCAATGAAGCGATATCTATGAGTTTTTAATGGAGAAACACCTAACCTGAATCGTATTAATGCTTTTCTAACAGCAATGTTACTTATTTTAAATACAGCTTGGGGAATGTCAGGAACTGATTTAAAAGAAAACCGTTCTCCTGAAACATCACTATTCCAGTCCTGAAGAAAACAATCTTTTAATCTCTGTTTGAATAGAGACAAAAATCCCTTACTATGGTACGTCTCGTATGAACACTTCTTAAGTTAAAGATATACTGAGTGTCAAAGATGACGTTTTAGTTGTTGAGGTGGTGATGGTTTGATTGCATTATTCAACAGTTTTTCCAACTGCACTTTGTTTGCTCATCTCAGTACAGACACTGCTCTATTAACCATATTTGTTCTTTTTTTCCCAACAATATGAAAATGAAAAAAATGTTTGGGGAAAACTTTTGTGTGACTTAATTGCTTACTATACTCCATATTAAATAGGACCAGAAGATCACAATAAATATTCATCAAATTAAAAAAAAAAAAAAAAAAAAAAAAAAAAAAAAAAAAATCCCTTACTAAAGCCCACTCCTTGGTTTTCCCAAACATGTCCAAATCCATAACGGTATAATGTGAAATACACATAAGAAACCCAGTTGTTTTTATTATTACAGTGTAAGTTGTAAAACATTTTGATTGTTTTGAATGGTAGACGGTGTGAAGGCATAGTCACTATCTTAAGCCAAACTTTTTATACATTTAGTGTAGCAAACAGAGAGAGAGAGAGAGAGAGAGAGAGAGAGAGAGAGAGAGAGAGAGAGCAGTTTTACAGACACCAAGGAAAACTGGCAACTGAATGTACTCAGGCCCCACCCTTAATACACCCACCCACCCAGTGACACACACACACACACACACACACACACGCTGACACACACATCCACCCAGTCACACACACACACACACACACACACACACACACACACACACACACACACACACACACACACACGCGCGCGCGCGCTACCCCTCACACACAATCACACATACGCACACGCACCTTGCCCCAGTCCCTCTCACCCGTCCATCCCACCCCTACACATACAATTAACCAATCAAGCAACCCCTAAAACAGGAAGCGGAGGGTACGTGAATGGAGGGTGCCACGAGATGTTGACCACATTGCTATTTCTGGCCAGACAGCTGGAATTTCACACGGGAGAAGTCTGTTGGGGCAAGAACCTCGCATAGCACACCCTCCTTGGTAGGTGTGTAAGGGATTAGAGGCTGCACCTTCCTCGCCTGGCTGTTCAGGACCAGACTGGGGGCTGCCTACTATCGTCTGTCCCGGCCAGTGAGGTGTGCAGAGCTGTTTAGTCACAGTCAAGAAGATCCAACAGATGTCTAAGAAACATCCTGAACATCAGATGGCCAGAGGTTGTCTCCAATGAAGAACTTTGGAACATGACAAAACAGGCCCCACTGGAGACGGAAATCAAGAAACGGAAATGGGGATGGATAGGCCATACACTACGCAAGCCTGCAACAAACATCACAAGACAGGCTCTTGATTGGAACCCACAGGGGAAAAGGAAAGTTGGCCGTCCGAAGCAGACCTGGCGGAGAAGCATTGAGGCAGAGACAAGGGCGGCCGGAATGACGTGGGCCGAACTGAAGAGGACCAGCCAGAGCCGGGTGCGTTGGAGGAGTGTTGTTGCGGCCCTATGTTCCCCAAGGAATCAAGAGGAATAAGTCAAGTCAAGTCAAGAAGATCCATGCTGTCAAGAAAAACACATGTATATCACATGTGTATAGTGTGCATGTGTTTATGTAAGTTTGTGCCTGCCTATGTGCGCGTATGTGTTAGGGTAGCTGTTTGATACACATGTGTGTTAAAATGTATTATGCAGTGTGTGTGTGTGTGTGTGTGTGTGTGTGTGTGTGTGTGTGTGTGTGTGTGTGTGTGTAGTCACATTTTGGCGTGTGTATGTAACATTGATGTAATGTTTTATTTTAACAAAAGCGTTTTTTGTAAAGCACCTAGAGCAGATTTCTGGATTGCGTGCTATATAAGTATCCATTATTATTATTATTATTATTATTATTACATACACAGTCACCGAGGAACACAGTCATGAGCGCTGGTAAACAGAGACACAATGATCACCACACAATAAACTCGCGGCAACAGCGCGATGCGACAGCGTCTGGCCTGTTCGAAACACGTCATCGCACTGGTCTGGCGAGCTCGCTTCATCGCGCACTCAACACTGTCCTTCTTGACGAAGCGCCCACCTTATAGGGCAGAACCTCACACAGCACAGAGGAATTAAATGAATCTAGTAGTCCACTGCACTTAACCCTACGGACGGGAACAGGAACATGGGATACTACCCAGAACACATAGAATAGAATAGAATAGAATAGAATAGAATATGTCTTTATTACTAAGTTTACCGGGGTCACAAGGAATATTGGGGGGATAATACATAACAAGTTACGAACATAAATCGAAAATCATACACAAACACAGATACAGTAGAAATTAGGATACACACCAGTGCATATCAATTTAAAAACTTGTGTATATTCACACATGCACGCACTGCACACACACACACACATGCACACACACACACACACACACACACACACACACACACACACACACACTCAAACACACACACACTCAAACACACACACTCAAACACACACACACACACACACACACACACACACACACACACACACACACACACACACACACACACACGTTTGAACAGAAGCCGCATATTACATGTGGATAGGGCTGATGACTATATCTTCAGGTAGATGGTTGTTGATTGCACAATTCTAGTTGTCATACTGGATTTGTTCGAGAGACAGGGCATTGACTGCTTTCGGGAAAAAGCTATTGGCAATGCGATTGGTTTTCGTCCTTATACTTCTGTACCGTCAACCAGAGGGGAGCATCTCGAAAATCCCAAAAGCTGGATGTGATTCGTCCTGGCTGATTGATTTTTGAGTAGCCGCTTATGATATATGTCTTCTGGAGAAGGTAGATCAGCCCCGGTAATCTTGGTGGCAGTTTTTACGATTCAATGTCAACAAACGATGTAGTTCTTCTTTCCAAAGGCATAACAAAACTTACAGATAAACACGATAAGCTCTGGGACAATGAAACCTTCTTCTTCTTCTTCTTCTTGATGCTCATTCAGTGACTGTCCTCGGTCTGAGGCCAGACTCTAAGCGCTTTACAAACACGTCGTAATTTGCACAGCAAGCTCAATACCTAGGGCAGAGCCGACTGACAATGAAACACAAATGGTAAACTTCTTTTTGTGCTTGTGTGTAAGAATGTGTGAGCATGTGTGTGTGTGTGTGTGTGTGTGTGTGTGTGTGTGTTGGGGGGGGAGGGGTATAACAAGTACATGACTGTGTGTGCGTACCTGTGCGCCAGCTCATGTACTGTTTGCGCTGAGGTGAAGATTGGGGACACGCGTGGATGTCTGCTATTTTTATTATTATCATTTAAAAAAATCTGTCTTCATTTTTTTTCTCTTTTTTTTTATACATTTTTGCATTGGATCTTTTCTTGTTTCGTGACAACACAAATAGTGTGAAGTCTGAATTCTTCTGTCTGAGGGCTTTCCCACATTCCTCATCATCTCATTTCTTTGGTCAGTTTCACAACAGACGTGATGGCGTCTTTTGACAATTCGAGAATAACCTGTAGTTCGTCTTCATTCCAAAGCGTTAGTTGCCGAACAGGACAGTGACCGTCTGGACACAGTCATGGGTTAGGAGGGGTGGGAGGTTTGTTTGCTGCACTGATGTGAAGGATGATTCATTGCCAGCCAATGCCAGATAATTATCGGCACTTTGGGAAAATTCCGTGTGATGTAAATTGTCTGCTAGTGATGCGTGTTTGCATTGTGAAGTGCACTGACCGAATCACTTAATTAGGCGTTCGTGCACCAGCTGTATGAACGCATCAGTCCATACGTATAATAAGAGAATGTACCATTCGTCCCCCTCTCTATCTCTATGGAGTGAGGTTGAAGAGAGGGAAATGAAAATATGACTGTGTGCACAGATTATTGAGCAAGACTATGCACGTACATGTGTGTGATGTGTATGTTCATAAGCATGCTTGTGTGGTCTGTTCATCCTTATATTAATTTTCAACCATCATTTACGTGTATTCACATGCATGTGTTGATGATTTCACTTCAAACCAAATTTCAGGATTACTCACCAATAAATTTGTCAATTTCACTTTAAACGAGGCTTCAAAGCGTGCGGACTTGTCCATATACGCTTCGTCACATCTGATAACGACGATGATTATATTTATAGATACTTACATAGCGTCTCGGTCAGTGACGAACTTCAAAGCGCTTTACAACACGGAGTCATTTGCACAACAGGCTGTCTTTCTAGGTAGAGCCAACTGACAACTGCCTTTGGACGCTCATCATTCGTTTCCCGTGTCATCCAATCATGTTTCAGTCACACACTTTCGGGGGTGGCCATGTTGGGTATGTTCTTGTTTCCATAACTCACTGAACGCTGACATGAATTACAGGATCTTTAACGTGCGTATTTGATCTTCTACGTTCCGCTATGAGAAAAAAGAAGCAGGTACCTGATCTTTCCATAAACCCGGTGCAATAGTCAGGCCTTGATAGCCTACTCTGAATTTGTGTAAAACCTTGACCTAAAATGAAATAAAATAGTACAACAGAATAAACAAGAGAGGCAAGGCCTTCATTCAAGACTCACATGTGATACGCTTTTTACGTATTGAGTATAATTTCAAAATGTAATGTTTAAGATGAGAAAGATCAGTTTAAAGCAAATTAAGTCCCCTAGCATTAATTACAGAGTAATTTCCCTTTTTTTACTATCTGCACCAAAACGTTTGCAAAATAAATAAAACTTCCATGCTTAGCAAAAGAAGTTCCCGTTTGAACAAAAAATGATAATAATGACTGCTCTAGTTGTTGGGTCAGAATATCAGATCAAAGTGCCAAGTTTAGAGAATACAAAAAATGTAAATATAACAGTAAATGCAGTTTGCGTATAATTGGGCTTCATTTTTTATTTTTGTGTGCCCATCCCAGAGGATGGGCACACGGCGAAAGAGACGAAGTTAACAGCGTTTCACCCATATTACCACCATCAAAATATTACAAGCGGAAGGCTCTTACACTGAAGAGGTGAATGTTGACAAAGAATACCACAATTCTGTCGACGGAAGCTAAAGGTTTGGTCATAGAGACACCCACTGGACATCCGAGGGGTCTGTGTAGAGGAGAAGAGAGGACTGGCCGTACTGAGTGAGTTAAAATATAATCAAGTGTATGATACTCAGAAGGCAAAAAAACAACAACAACAACAACAACAAAAAACAAGAACATGATGATTATCCCCGAAGGCTAACTAACTGAACAGTCTGATAACGAAGACATGACATCTCCACAGGCAACTGCAAAATACCGTGGATTGCTCTGACGACACGACAATTTCGGGAATTCCGGTATCTCGTTTCCGTTTCCCGCAAATACACAAGCGGGCTCCCAACACTCGGTACGAGTCGTAAATCAATGAATTAGTGACCGTCTGGACCAGAAAATTACTGGACATTTGTCTGCAGTGCCGGAAAAAGGCCTACTATGGCCCATGGATACAATGATTTATGGTCAACCAAGGAAAGATAACCAGCGGCGCTTTGGAAAATCGGGAGCATCGTAAATTTTCTGTGTGTAAACTGCGTCAGCAGAGTACACCGTTATCAGCACGATTGTGTTCTGGACAATCAGCGTGATTTGGTTAGTGTGTGTAGATCTCAGTATTGTTGGTGTTGCTGTTGTTGAAACATGTGCACTGATATTTGTTCGCCGGTTCTGTCCGGTGTGTTTAACATGGTTTGTATATATATATATATATATACGCCTTCATCTTCCCACCCCTGCCCACTTTCGTCTTAGCTTCTGCCTGTGAAAAATGTTTATATCAGATGAGTTGTCAATTCCCGTGTTCTCTGGCATTCTGGAACATTCTCGATATTTCGCAAGAAAAAGGTTGGCCTTAGTCTTTGGGGTAAGCGAGAAGGGCACATAAGGAAGCCTTTGAAGCATGTGAACATCATGTAATAATGCCACCTTCACCTGAAAAAAAAAAAAAAAAAATGTCGACGTTGTCAATATCTCCAGTCATGTGACACTGGCGAATGACCTACTGGCTTTCGTTTTCTTTAAGGTCATACGAAAAGTCGTATCCTGCAGTTCTTATTACTTTCATATTATTAACTGTTATTTTCTGGTGTCATCAAAGTTCATGGTCAAATGCCTTTTCGGGGAAGTTTAAGGGGTAACCAACCAACCAACCAACCAGCCAACCAGCCAACTAACGAACAACCAACCAACTAACCACCTAACTGACTAAAGAACGAACGAACTTAATGTAACTAACAAACTAGATAGATAGACAGACAGACAGACAGACAGACAGACAGATATATAGATAGATACATACATAGATACATTGATAGATAACTCGAAAAGAAAAAAAAAGATTTGACAGGCATTGAGAACGTTTCCGATGGCAGTATGATTTATTCATGAACGAGTTCATTATTCATCTCATCTCATCTATCCCTTGACCCGTGGGTGGGTCGTTGGGGCACCATGGATGACTGCCTGGTCAGCTCGCGCCACCTGCCTCGGTCCTCAGCGGCCCTTTGAGTTGTGGCAAATGGCAGGCCCGTCCACTCTTTGATGTTGTCCTCCCACCGCTTTCTCTGTCTGCCTCTCTTTCTCCTTCCTTGTACCGTACCCTGCAGGATGGTCTTGGCTAGGCCGTCTGATCGTGTGACGTGTCCATACCAGCGGAGCTTGCGTTCCTTCACTGTGGTTAGCAGGTCTTTGAATGGGCCAATGGCGTTTTGGACTCTTCTTTTCACTTCCTCATTTGTGATGTGGTCTCTGTATGTAATGTTCAGGATCTTGCGGAAGCATCTCATTTCCAGGGCCTGGATTCTTCTCTGGAGTTCATTATTCACGAACATCAAAATCAGAATGGCCTCCAGCAGAAATAGTGACTGAGACTCGTGGGGAATCATTCACCGCATGACGTCACCACTCGGCTGGAGGGCGGAAGGTGTGGCTGCTCACGTTGAAGGACACTGGGCACGCGTTGTCGTGAGTTCATCTCCACATATCTTCCCTCACGAACACTGTATTGGAAGATGAGCGTCTTCACCTGTGTGCAACCTTATCTCCTTCAGAAACATCCCTTCCTTGCATCTTTCCTGTGTGAAGAACTGGGTTGGAAAAAGACAGGAAACCAATACGGGTGACAAAGGAAATGATATTGTTGATTGGAAAAACAAAACAACAAAAACAACAACAACAACAACAAAACAACAACCCAAAACCACACATACACACTCACACACACACACACACACACACACACACACACACACACACCAACAAAACCGCATGAGGAGGGACACGACCACGCTATCTCGTGTTCTTACGCAATGTGCGAGAAAGTTTGGGAAGCCGTCACCACCCCTCCCCCTTTCCTCCTTCCCTGACCCCCCTCCCTCCTGCCCCACGGTTTCTCTGCAATGCGTGAAGAGGCGTGGTATTGCAAAGAAAGCGTGGGCTAACTAACTAGCAGTCCATGCTAGAACATATCGTACAGAGACTGATGGACAGATCAACTGATGGGACAAAAGCAAGCGGCGGACTGACCGGTTTCAGTTTCCGTTTCAATTTCTCAAGGAGGCGTCACCGCGTTCGGACAAATCCATATACGCTACTCCACATCTGCGAGGTAGATGCCTGACCAGCAGCATAACTCAATACCCTTAGACAGGCTTTGAGTGCTTGCATGTTATATTTGTGTACCTATTAGAATGGATTTTGTTGCCCTGGGTTCTTTCTCCAGAGCGCCGAGTGCGTGCTGCACACTGAATTTCGGTTTATCATCCCATCCGAATGATTCCACACTCAGTTTGGCTTCCTAGTCAAACTTGGGAGAATGGTCAAGACAGGGAACCGAACCCAGACCCTCACGGACAGACACTGTATTGGCAGATAAGCGTCTCTCAACTATTCTATCGCCTTCCTCCAAATGACCAACTGACCACCGCACTGACCAGGAAGTGGGATGACTGAACAGCCCCTTTGTGTGACCATCATCCGACTGTCAGCGTGGGCGGGAAGGGATTGATCCATTGCAGTGATCACCATCGAGGACAGTGACCGTCTGTGCAAGAAAATGACCGGATATTGCTCTGCTAAACTGAGTTGTGGGCCGTATAAGTATGATTTACTGTCAGCCCAACGCCGATAAACGCCGATATCGAGAAAAATGGGGTGTGGTGGCCTAGTGGTCACGCGAGAAAATCTAAACGCATGGGTTCGAATCCCACAATCACCAGTATCTCCCCACCCCCACTGGTTCTTGAGTGCTGGTCTGGACGCTCGTTATTCGGATGAGACGATAAACCAAGGTCCTTTGTGCAGCATGCACTTAGCGCTCGTTAATGAACCCAAGGCAATAAAAGTGTTGTCCCTGGTAAATTCTGAAGAAAATTCCATTCTAATATGCACGTGCATGAGCGCGTGTGAAAACCTCACTGTGTGAAACATGAAGCATATGACTAGTGCCTGAAGGCTGCTGTCAGTCGGCTCTACCCTCAGAGGCAGCCTGTTGTGCAAATGACTTCATCTTTAGCTTGGTCTCTGATGGAAGAGAGGCGCTATAAATACACGTCAATGATGATAATGATAATTATGATGATGATGAAAATGTAATAATGATACGACGACGAAGAAGAAGATGATGACGAAGAAGAAGAGGACGACGACGACGACGACGAAGGAGAAGAAGAAGAAGAAGAAGAAGAAGAAGAAGAAGAAGAAGAAGAAAACATGTGTGCAGTCATTGTCTGTGTGTAACTTGCATCAAAGGGAGTGTTATCCAATGCCGTGTTGGCTTCTTCCCGTCAGGGGATGTAATCTATGTATTTGGACATTTACCGACTTCATGTTCTATTGACTGTTGTAGGATATCACTTTGTGAGACCATGATGTTTGACGGAAAGAAGTTAGACATAAACTGCTTCAGAAGGGGATGGGAAATCAGAAAGGTAGATATCTTTCTGTGTAGCCTGCTGAAGTACGTTTGTGGGTGTTGTACATTCTTTTGCACGACTCAGCATAGGGTGAACATACCAACATTGACATTGTTGATGCTGAAACAGGAGAGACTTCTGTTTGTACCTCTCATTCTAATTCCGTTTCACAAATACTTCAATGTATGTAGATTGGCCATGTGTCACTGATCTTCGATCTTTCTGAAAGTCACACAGAGAAGTATATTTTGGGGATTTCATGTTCTGTTTGTGGAATTTTCTCATTAAATTTTATCATTCTTCACAGTGAAAGAAAACGGTTTGCCAATTGATGTTGATTGATATCATGTTCTGTTTGTGATATTTTATCATTTCATCATGCTCCACAGTCAAACAAGACGGCTTGGCAATTGATTCTTATATATATAATATATATATATATATATATATATATATATACCTATAGGTTAAAAGGATCCCGTAGGTTTTTACGACCATCTGGACAGTGAAATGATAACCATTGTGTTAGGGGCTTACTTTACTTACGTGCTGTCCACCATGTTTTCTGGCATGAATGGTAGCAAAGAAGAACTGGAGGCCTGTTACAAACACAAGCTTTGATTTCCTCAGTCGCTGTTTCTGGTCAAAAATTTCTTTTTCGCGTGACCGAGCTTGTTAACCCTGTGCTCAACCCTTAACCTGGAAGATTATTTGATATGGATATCTATATAGCGCCTATCCTCGGTCGGAGACCAAGCTCTAAGCGCTTTAGACACACGGAGACATTTACACAACAGGCTGCCTACCTCGGTAGAGCCGATTGACGGCTGCCATTGGGCGCTCATCATTCGTTTCCTGTGTCATTGAATCAGATTTCAGGCACGCGCACCTACACACTCAGACAAACATGTAACATTTAACATTCTACGTGCATGACCGTTTTGTTTATTTACCCCGCCATGTAGGCAGCCATACTCCGTTTTCGGGGGTCAGGGGGTGCTTGCTGGGTATGTTCTTGTTTCCATAACCCACCAGACGCTGACATGGATAACAGGATCTTTAACGTGCGTATTTGATCTGCGTGCGTATACGCACGAAGGGGGTTCAGGCACTGGCAGGTCTGCACATAATATGCTGACCTGGAAGATCGGAAAAATCTCCACCCTTTACCCACCAGGCGCCACCGAGATTCGAACCCGGGACCCTCAGATTGAAAGTCCAACGCTTTAACCATTCGGCTATTTCGCTCATCGTCTGCGGATCAGCGGATTGCGTTTTGTCCGGCCTCCACCCTTCGACCTGTGTGGCTTGGGTGGCCCCATCAGGGGCAATAGCTCCAGCCAGCGTAGCTCTAGGGCCAGGGATACCTAAGGCACGCAAGCATCAGACACCAGATTAATGGACAGAGAGGGTGGGTAGCCGTATCAAGTAAAAACAAGTTAACAATGTGGTCAAGTGATGGATTCACAGATCAGGGGACAACGTGAAACAAGTTAGCAGTGCGGTGAATGATGGACCCTGAGGTCGGCTGACATGTAAAATAAGTTAAGAGTGTAGCGAACTGATGGATCTACAGATCAACTGACAGGGGAAAAAAAACCCACAAAAGAGGTGATGGGACTTGAAATAGAATGTCTGACCACATTGCCTTCAAATCGCCTTGAAATAGAATGTCTGACCACATTGCCTTCAAATCGCCTTGAAATAGAATGTTTAACGAAATCGCCTTGTAATACAATGTCTGACCAAATCGCCTTGAAATACATTGTCTGACAACATTGCCTTGAAATAGAATGTCTGACCGCATTGCCTTGAAATAGACTGTCTGACCAAATCGCCTTGAAACAGAATGTCTGACTAAATCACATTGAAATAGGATGTCTGACCAAATCCCCTCGAAATAGAATGTCTGACCATATTGCCTTGAAATAGAATGTCTGAGCAAATCGCCTTGAAACAGAATGTCTGACCAAATCGCCTTGAAACAGAATGTCTGATCACATTACCTTGAAATAGAATGTCTGACCACATTGCCTTGAAATAGAATGTCTGGCCACATTGCCTTGATATAGAATGTCTGACCAAATCGCCTTGAAATAGAGTTTCTGACCAAAT
>NC_134885.1:38860692-38893192 GCF_041734735.1 Babylonia areolata | reverse complement strand
GAAGGAGGAAGAGGAGGAGCAGAAGAAGAAGAAGAAGGAGAGGAGGAGGAGGAGGAGGAGGAGGAGGAGGAGGAGGGAGGAGAGAGAGAGAGGAGGAGGAGGAGGAGGAGGAGGGGGAGGAGGAGGAGGAGAAGGAGGAAGAGGAGGAGCAGAAGAAGAAGAAGAAGGAGGAGGAGGAAGAGGAGGAGGAGGAGGGAGGGAGAGGAGGAGGAGGAGGAGGAGGAGAAGAAGAAGAAGAAGAAGAAGAAGAGCAACAACAACAACAACAACCACAACAACAAGGTTAAACTGTCCAAAAAAAATGATATCACAGGAATGCGAGAAAGTGCAACGAGCAAAGAAGACACAGAAGAAGAAGAAGAAGAAGAAGAAGAAGAAGAAGAAGATGATGATGGTAATGAGAACGAAAAAGAAGAGAAGAAAGAGACGAAGAAGAAAAAAAGAAAAGAAAAAGAAGAAGATGAAACTGAATAAAAAAAAAGAAAAAAAAAGAGATCACGAGAATGTGGGAAAGTGCACCGAGCAAAAAAAAGAACAACAACAACATCAATAACAGCAGCAGCAGCAACAACAACAACAACAAAAAAGCAATAACAATAAGAAAAAAATAAAGTAAACAGTCCAACCACGTTCTCCTTCGATCTCCATAACCTAACACATTCAACTCCACGGGCTATTTTTTTTTTCCTCCTCCTTCTTCTGTTTTTCTTTCTTATTTTTTTGGGGGGCAGCTATCGGCAGCATCTCTTGAAAATTCCCACGAGTTGTCGTTCTTTATCCCAGCCACGGATCGGCCACCAATTTGTCTTCAACCTTGAAGATGAAGGAGGTGGCTAGTGTGCCAAATCTGATCTCGATTCCTTGAGAAATGCTGCGTGCATCGCATGCAGTGATAGGTGATAGACAGACAGACCGACTGACCGACCGACAGAGAGACAGAGAGGGACAGTCACAGCGAATCCTTTCCATCTCCCGCTCATCCACATACAATCAGCGTCTTCATAAATAATGTTCTCTCTTTTCTGTATAAAAACAATGTCGTGTTGCTGTTTTTTTTCCTCTCCTGATTTATAGTTTAAATAATGCATAATAACAAATAATATTATTAATAATTACAAATATTATTTTTGTCTGTCTGTCTGGCTGTATGTATGTATGTATCAAATGTTAATCTCGAATAAAAATGTTCATTACAAAAAAAGAAAAGAAAAAAAAATCATTCAATTTTTGAACAGATAATTAGATAAACATTTTTTTTAAAGAAAGAAAAAGAAAGCGGGAGTAGAGGGGAGGGGGGGACTGTGGGGAGCGGGGGGCGGGGGAGTGGGGGGGGGGGGCGGGGCGTGGGGTCAGGGGGGAGTGGGAAACGGGGGCAGCGGTGGGAGAGTAGGACAGGGGAGATGGTATGAAAGGGGAAGGAGGGGATGGACAGGAAATGTGTACAGGGGAGAGTACCCAGGGTCTGATGGCGTAGAGGTAACGCGTCCGCCTAGGAAGCGAGAGAATCTGAGCTCGCTGGTTCGAATCACGTCTCAGCCGCCGATATTTTCTCCCCCTCCACTAGACCTTGAGTGGTGGTCTGGACGCTAGTCATTCGGATGAGACGATAAACCGAGGTCCCGTGTGCAGCATGCACTTAGCGCACGTAAAAGAACCCACGTCAACAAAAGGGTTGTTCCTGGCAAAATTATGTAGAAGAATCCACTTCGATAGGAAAAACAAATAAAACTGCACGCAGGAAAAAAAGAAGAAGAAAAAAGAAAAAAAAGAAAAAAGGGGGTGGCGCTCTCATTGCAGCGACGCGCTCTCCCTGGGGAGAGCAGCCGGAATTTCACTCAGAGAAATCTGCTGTGATAAAAAGAAATACAAAATACAAAAATACAAAAACAAAAAAACTTCTCAGGACTGTACCCGCCTCACCTTTCCCTCCCACACCCTTCTCCCCAACTTGTATTTGGATGGGCTATGTATTTCCCCAGGTCTCTCTTCCCACAGGAAGTATGTTCCACCAGGCCTATGTTTGTTCCATCGTACATTACACTGTTGGGTCGTGGTTACTTGTTGTCGGCAGTAGTCAGTAGTGGTTTGCGGTCAAAACAGGTGAATATCACATAAAGAAAGTACTCATGATGTGCAAAAATATCTTAATATAACCCAAGCTGCACACCTTTTTTTGTAGTGGTTAGCACTAGTCAGTAAACAGTGAACCCATGTCAAGAACTCTTAATATTAATGCCATAAACACCATAAAATGCCTCATTCTCATAACTATTGGGGAGTGGTCATTTGTGGTCGCCAGTGGCCAGTAATGGTCAGTGATGGTCATGTATGCTTAATTAATGGGTCGTGTCCTGTCCGGAAATCCTAATACTGAATAACCGTACAAAAAACAAAAAAAAAAAAAATCAAATCTGAACAGTGATAGAGTGGTAAGTTCGTGGTCGAAAACCTCAAAATCGTCATAATAATTCACAGACGTGACAGAACAACGCAGTCTAAACTTTTGGGTTATCGTTAGTTGTCAGCTTGTGTGTGTGTGTGTGTGTTCAGATTTAACCTTTTCACCGCCAAGCTCGTTTTTGTGCACAGGCGTGGTAGAGACCCATGTCACTGAAAGGTGACCATTCATTGGTCTGTTATCCATGAACCTTCTGCTCTTAATGTTCGGAGGTAGGATAGGCCATATTTTCTATACATCGCTGGGAGAATCCTCAGCTATTCTTAGCCACTGTCTTTTCTGTGTTCATACAACAAGAGAATTTTGCACTTTATATTGACTGGCAGTGAAAGGCTTAAGAGGAAGCTTGCAGCCATCGTGGAGATGTGGTCAGCATCAAGGACTGACGGCTTGGAGGACACGGGTTCCATTTCTGGTGGAAGTTTTTTTTTCTTTTTTTTCCTTTTTTCCGGGCGGCTGGCTCCTACCCAGAAATAAGTGTGCTATGAGTTAAAAAAAAAAAGAAAAAAAAGGGGGAAAACTGGGACCACACAGTCAGGCATTATCCACTTCAGGGATACATCTTTGGGTGTGTTGCTCAAATTTCCTGGCCAACATTACAAGTGTCTGTATCTCTCGGGCCTGATATATATATCCTGGGATATCATTGTGAAAGGAAGCGTAGCGGACAGTAGTAGAGAAGAGTGTTATAATGTAAAATGAAAGCAGAAACGTTTGTTTGCGATGGGGAGGGGGGACGCTTTGGAACAGATTTTTGGATAATGTCGGTGGGAGGCGAAACAGCGTTGGGAGAGGGGGACTTCCAAGAATGTCATTCGAGGGACAGTTTAGGACACTGAATAGTCCCAAGGGCGACGATTTAGGACACTGGTGCATCTCCCGTGGGACGATTCAGGACATAGATATGGGGAGTGATGGCCTAGAGGTAACGCTTCCGCGTAGGAAGCGAGAGAATCTGAGCGCGCTCACGGCTCAGCCGCCGATATTTTCTCCCCCTCCACTAGACCTTGAGTGGTAGTCTGGACGCTAATCATTCGGATGAGACGATAAACCGAGGTCCCGTGTGCAGCATGCGCTTAGCGCACATAAAAGAACCCATGTCAACAAAAGGGTTGTTCCTGGAAAAAAAATTATGTAGAAAAGTCCACTTCCAAATAAAACTGCACGCAGGAAAAAAAAAAGAAAAAAGAAAAGAAGGGTGGCGCTGTAGTGTAGCGACGCGCTCTCCCCGGGTGGAGCAGCCCGAATTTCACACAGAGAAATCTGTTGTGATAAAAAGAGAAATACAACACAATATGTCCCCCAGGGAACCTACGGAAGGAGGGGGGAGGTGGGGGGCGGGCGATTTGTGACGTTACACCAGGACTGGTCAGACAAGATCAGTTCATCCATGGGAGGATGAATGGAGGGGGCGAGGGGGTGGGGGGTGACAGCTTGACGTGTCCACACTGACACCTGGACGTCACAAAATGCTACTGAATGCTCCACACAAGAAATTTTCTCAGCCCCACCAATATTCAAACCAATCTGAGTGGACAAGAATCCATACTGACGCCATAAATCAGATGTCGTAGTAAAAGAGAAAGACAAGTCACGAAGGCACTCAATTTGATTTGAAATCCGGATGTTTTTGTTCTGATCCGTGCCATTAATATTTCATGAAAACTGTTCATGATCGAGTCCATTAAAATATCTTTCTTTCTATCTAATTTCTATTTCTTTAATCGTTTTTTTTCTCTCTTTTTTTTCTAAATCGGTGGTTTGGTTTCACCCTGGGTATCAAATTGTCTGATTGTCTGAGAGGTTAATATTAAAGTGCAAGCTCTTTGAAACATAATATTGTCTTTCGAGTGCGCTCCCTTTCAGTTTCTATTTTTGATCTGTTTATTGTCTTCTCCTTTCTTTCTTATGGTTTGATATCCACCCTTCTTTCCATGCAAAAAAATCATCAGTCAGGCATGTCAATCCTGCTGCTGTCAATTGCGACGCATCAGTTCCATTCGGAAATATCTGTCCACCGCAGCAACATCTAGACTTGTCGTTTCTCTCATTCTCTCTCGCCTTGACTACTGTAACTATCTATTGTCTGGTCTGCCTGCTTCATCCATTCAGTCCCTTCAGCGCATACAAAACTCTGCTGTCCGACTCGTCCTCAGAAAGAAACGATCTGAGCACATCACTCTTAATTTGCAACATCTCCATTGGCTCCCCGTCTCACACTGAATAAAGTATAAGATCAGCACTCTATGTTATAAATGTATTCACAAATCTACCCCTTCCTATCTCTGCGGCTGCCTTCACCTCTACACTCCATCTCGCTCTCTACGATCGGCTTCGGATCCACTCTGTTTGCGCATACCAAGATTCAAACACTCCACTGTTGCACGTCGTTCTTTCTCTGTCTCTGGACCTTGCAATTGGAATGAACTTCCTCTTTCGCTTCGTTAGGTCTCCGCACTCAGCTCTTTTATGTCTGGCCTTAAAACCCACCTCTTTCCAAGATAGCCTACCTCTTCCTTGTCTTCAGTTTTAGAGTTATGCATGCGTGTGAATGACTGGTGTGAAAGCGCTTAGATTTGTCTGCACAAGATTCAGCGCTGTATAAATACTATTATTATTATTGATATTCTTTATCTTTCTTTTTGTATTATGTTCTCTTGTTGGTTTCCGTTTTTCGTATTCTTATTTTGATCTCCCTTTTTCACTTTCTTTCTTTCATTCTGACTGTCTTTCTTTTCGTTCTTTCTTTCTGTCGTATGTCCGTACTTGCCTCTTGGTGTGAGTTGTCAGCACAATGTTTTTAGCAACTGACCTGAAGAGTGCTTTCTTTCTGGCTGAAGTGGATATATGACGCGCACATTTCCACTTCCCATTGTCTTCGTCAACTGTGTGAGGGATGACGTGTCCTGTAACCGGTCGGCTGTCCCTGTTTTTTGTACGTCTGACTGGTTTCAGCGTTAACGCGTCTTTTGTGTCCCCAGATTGCCGCGTCTTTTGTGTCCCCAGATTGCCGCGTCTTTTCCAGATTACCGCGTCTTTTTTGTCCCCAGATTACCGCGTCTTTTGTGTCCCCAGATTGCCGCGTCTTTTCCAGATTACCGCGTCTTTTTTGTCCCCAGATTACCGCCTCTTTTTTGTCCCCAGATTGCCGCGTCTTTTGTGTCTCCAGATTGTCGCGTCTTTTGTGTCCCCAGATGACCGCGTCTTTTGTGTCCCCAGATTGTCGCGTCTTTTTTCCCCATAGATTGCCGCGTCTTTTGTGTCCCCAGATTACCGCGTCTTTTGTGTCCCCAGATTGCCGCGTCTTTTGTGTCCCCAGATTGTCGCGTCTTTTTTTTCCCCAGATTACCGCGCCTTTTGTGTCCCCAGATTACCGCGTCTTTTGTGTCCCCAGATTACCGCGTCTTTTGTGTCCTCAGATTACCGACGTGTGTTTGTTGAACTTAATCGCGTCATGCTTGTGTTACTTTTTTGTTTTCCCATGCAGTAAATTCTCTCGTTCATGTGTTATTCTTAGGCGTTGGGGTTTATCCATTTTCTTTCTCTCTTTCTTTCTTTCCTTTTGCCTTCCTTTTCTTTACTTTTTAAAGTTTTTTTTCTTTACTTTCTTCCTTTCTTTCTTCTTTTTCTTTCTTTCTTTCTGTTTTTCACTGCTTCTTTGTTTCTTTGTTTGTGTGTTTCTTTCTTTCTTTCCCTCTCCCTCATTTGTCAACGATTTGACACCGAGCCTTCTTTTGTCATCTTCTTTAGGATTTATGAAAACAAACAAACAAACAAAGGAAACTTTCGAGTCTAACTTTTCTTTCGTTTGTTCAACATTTTTTTTTAAAAGCTTTTTATTTCGTAATCCCCCAGATAAAAAGCTGGCGCTCAGAGATACACAGAGCGGAAGCGATGACAACGATACGACCAAGACGCGCCGGTACGACAACGGGGATAGGCCAATCAATTCTATGGCTTCCAGCCCTGTAGAGTTCACGGTCATAGTGATGTCACTGAATACACCACCAAAAGGTTTATAACTCTTGAAGGCTGAAAATTCATAATTATATTCGATCTAGAGTGGTATATATCTACACCGTGTTTTCAGTTTTTTTTAGCTGATTGCTCTGGATATTAATATATAACTTGAAGTATCACTATCTGATTTTTTTTGTGTGTGTTTGTTTTTCGGTCAAGTGGTTCAGCGTGTATTGCGACATAGACATGTTGTTTGAGAATGTGTCTTGATGTTCAAAATAGACCTCATTGTGTTTTTGTAACTAAATACCTTCGAAAGTAACACATACGCTAGATTCTCTCTGTCCCTCTGTCTCTCTGTTTGTTTCTCTCCCTGTTTATGTCTCCGTGTTTTTATTTTCCTTTCTCTCTCTGTCTTTGTCTCTGTCTTTGTCTAATGCTCTTTGTCTGTCTCTTTGTCTCTTATAATTAGTTCCTTCGTTCGTTCGTTCGCTTCAAATGTCGTATTTGTATTTGGATCCCCTTTAGAAGGGGTTGTGATCTGTACTGAATACAGTGTTTGTTTCGGTTAGTTGCTGTTTTGTTTTGTTTTGACTGTCTCCTTTTTCTCGTTCTCTGTTTTTCTCTGTCTGCCTCTCTGTCTCTGATTCATTCTATGTGTTCCCGTTTCGCCCCCCCCCCCCTCGCCCCCCACGTCCGTCTCTCTCTCTCTCTCTCTCTCTCTCTCTCTGTCTGTCTGTGCCTCTCTCTCTCTCTTTCACAGTCTAAGTTTCATTCTCGTGTGTGTTTTTTTGTTATTTATTTATTTTTTTAAAAATATTTTTTTATCGTACCACTCACCCACACACATACGTCATTGGCATTAGCACGGTGTCTGTTAACTGTTTCTGAGAATAATTGGATATCGAAGACAATGAAAAGGAGTGGCGATGGAGATAAAGAGGACGATTATACTTTTGTCTCCCCCCACATGGGTGCAGTGCTGTCGATTATTTCTCTAGTTCCTGAACCCTCTCCATACGAACGGCGAAAGAGACGACGTTAACAGCGTTTCACCCCAATTACCACCATCAAAATATTGCAAGCGGAAGGCTCTTATACTGAAGAGGTGAATGTTGACAAAGACTACCACAATTCTGACGACGGAAGCTAAAGGTTGGGTCATTGAGGCACCCACTGGACATCCGAGGGGTCTGTGTAGAGGAGAAGAGAGGACTGGCCGTACTGAGTGAGTTAACACTTATCTCAGAATTGTAACATGATTGTAAGACTGTCTTGAGTCCTGCCATTCACCAATAGAGATGACATGGAACACTGGAATGACAAGACCCGAAGAAAACCAAGATTCTGTTATGGAAGAGAAGACAATTTGTTCAGAGGAAAGTGCTCAGTTATTTGAAAATGAACAGGATTCAGCCCACTTCAAAAGATAATAAACAGATAAATTACTAATAAGATAGATAAACACAAAGTAAGCGAAAAAAAGAATGATACAATGAAAACTAATCTATCTACTGGCACCATATTCCCTCTTTATCGCTTTTCAAAATTGCATACTGAACATTTACACGAAATTTTGGAATGAGAAATTAAAGTGATGCTACCTACGATCACATACATTCAAGCAAATTAACGGCGTAGAGTAGGGGGATGGGGGGCGGTGGAGGGGGAGGGGAGGGATGGGGGAATCCATAGACTGTGTGATTCAGACGTGATAGCAATTTTCACATAATTGACATATAATTATAAGGGTGATAAGGGTGCACAAAATTACGTAAAAACAACAACTAAATCAGATAGATTTCAAAGCAGGAAAAGACAACAACAGCAACAACAAACACATACAATTGGTAAAGTGATTGTGTGTGTGTGTGTGTGTGTGTGTGTGTGTGTGTGTGTGTGTGGCTTTATCACCACCCCCCCCCAGCCCCCACACAATGTCTATCTACTTGTCTTTTTCTCTCCCTCTCTCTCCCTCCTCTCTGCCCCCCGCCCACCTCCCACTTTCCCGCCCCGCCCCCTTTCTCCCTCCCTCCCCACTCTCTCCCCTCCTTTATCTCTCTCTCTCTTCCCCCACCTCTCTCTCTTCCCTCTCTCTCCTCTCTCTCCCCTCCTTACTCTCTCTCTCTCCTCCTCAAATCTCTATCTCTCTCTCCCCTCCTTTATCTCTCTCTCTCTTCCCCCACCTCTCTCTCTTCCCTCTCTCTCCTCTCTCTCTCTCCTCCTCAAATCTCTATCTCTCTCTACCCTCCTTACTCTCTCTCTCTCTCCTCCCCCTCCCCTCTTTCCTCTCTTTCTCTTTGTCTTTCTTTCCCATCTCTCTTTCCCCACTTCTCTCTTCTCTGTCTCTCTTCTCTTCTCTCTCACTCTCTCTATTCTCTCTCTCTTTCTCTTTCCGTTTCTTTCCCATCTCTCTTTCCCCTCTTCCTTCTTCTCCCCCGCTCTCTCTCCTCTCTCTCTCTCTCTTTCTTCCCCATCTCTCTTTCCACACTTCTCTCTTCTCCCTCTCTCTCTTCTCCCTCCCTCTCTTCTCTCTCTCTCTTCTCTTCTCCCTCAAGGCCTGACTAAGCGCGTTGGGTTACGCTGCTGGTCAGGCATCTGCTTGGCAGATGTGTGGTAGGGTATATGGATTTGTCCGAACGCAGTGACGCCTCCTTGAGCTACTGAAACTGAAACTGATCTTCTCTTCTTTCTCTCTCTCTTCTCTCTCTCTCTCTCTCTTCACTTATTTCTCTCTCTCCCCTCTCTCTCTCTCTCTTTCTCTCTCCCTTCCCCCATCTCTCCTTCTCTCTCCTCTTCCATCTATCTCTTTTTCTCTCTCTTCCCCAATCTCTCTCTCTCTCTCTCTCTCTCTCTCTCTCTCTCTCTCGTTATCCATCGTACTATCGTTACTGTTTTTGTTGTCACAAGGACAGATTGGAAGACTAGGCAATGCCTAAAATCTTTATCCTTGAGTAATACAGTTTTTGAATCTTGAATCTCTGCCCCCCCCCCTCTCCCCACCCTCTCTCTCTTAGTCTGTCTCAGTTCAGCCGGACGGGGGGAAAAAAAAGCTCCTTCTTCAGCTTTAACAAATCGCTGTTCACTTTCCGCTTATTCCAAGTCGATTCATCAGAAGGGGGTGACGACATGAAGGGGGTGTTCCCTCCCATCCCGATATCCCATCCCCTAAATGGATTTTTTTTTGGGGGGATTTTTTCTGAAGTAACGGAAGCGATGAGAAACCAGAGAATGAAAGCGTTATTGTCGTTTTCTGTTGTTTTTTGATTAAAAAAAAAAGGTTGTGTATCGGTACGGGGAGGTGTGTGTGTGTGTGTGTGTGTGTGTGTGTGTGTGTGTGTGTGTGTGTGTGTGTGTGTGTGTGTGTGTGTGTGTGTGTGTGTGTGTGTGTGTGTGTGTGTGTGTGTGTGATGGCGGGAATGGAAGATTGTTTGGAAGCAGGAAAGAGTGGATGTTGTGTTTTTGGTTCGCACGTGTGTGTGTGTGTGTGTGTGTGTGTGTGTGTGTGTGTGTGTGTGTGTGTGTGTGTGTGCGCACGCGTTTGTGTTCATGCGTGTATGCGTTCGTTCGTGTGTGTTCCTTTACGTTGACGTCCAATGTTCTGATGCTATTGATATAGAAAAGAAACAAATACAAATAAAACACGTCGAAAGGAATCCATAAAACTAAAGAATTTGTAATGAGTGAGATCCGTTTTGCTGGACATTCGAAATTTGTCTCAGAAACTGATGCAAAACAAACAGACAAATACATTGACAGACAAATACAGATACAGAAAAAAAAGAAACACAAAAAAAGACACGCCGAGACAGTGAAATATCAAGAGACAGAGACAGACTAAAGAAAGAAATACATTGTGATTGCTCGACTTTTCATTCTTTGCTGGAGAAAGGAAGTGGAAGAGAAATGAATTGTGACTGCAGGTATTAGACAGGATGAAGCAGCGAAAAAGTGGGCAGCTCGTAGAAACCTAGGAGCTGCCGTTTCTTTGCTGTGTGTGATGTTTTGAAAGAGATATCTCAGCTCCGTGTGAATGTTTTGTAAAGAGATGTTTCAGGTCTTTGTGAAGGTTTTTTTTAAGGAGTTTTCATGGCTAGGCGTGATCGTTTTTAGGGAGTTGTCATGGCAAGGTGTGATAGTTTTTAAGGAGCTGTCATGGCTAGGTGAGATATTTTTCAAGGAGCTGTCATGGCAAAGTGTGATGGTTTTTAAGGAGTTGTCATGGCTAGGTGTGATGGTTTTAAGGAGATGTCTCAGGTCTTTGTGAAGGCTTTTTTTAAGGAGCTGTCATGGCCAGGTGTGATGGTTTTTAAGGAGCTGTCATGACTAGGTGTGATGGTATCTTTAAGGAGCTGTCATGGCAAGGTGTGATGGCTTGGAGCTGTCATGACTAGGTGTGATGGTTTTTAAGGAGCTGTCATGGCTAGGTGTGATGGTTTTTAAGGAGCTGTCATGGCTAGGTGTGATGGTTTTTAAGGAGCTGTCATGGCTAGGTGTGATGGTTTTTAAGGAGCTGTCATGGCCAGGTGTGATGGTTTTTAAGGAGCTGTCATGGCTAGGTGTGATGGTTTTAAGGAGTTGTCATGGCTAGGTGTGATGGTTTTAAGGAGTTGTCATGGCTAGGTGTGATGGTTTTAAGGAGCTGTCATGGCTAGGTGTGATGGTTTTAAGGAGCTGTCATGGCTAGGTGTGATGGTTTTAAGGAGTTGTCATGGCTAGGTGTGATGGTTTTAAGGAGCTGTCATGGCTAGTTGTGATGGTTTGTAAGGTGTTGTCATGGCTAGGTGTGATGGTTTTTAAGGAACTGTGATGGCCAGGTGTGATGGTTTTTAAGGAGCTGTCATGGCTAGGTGTGATGGTTTTAAGGAGCTGTCATGGCTAGGTGTGATGGTTTTAAGGAGCTGTCATGGCTAGGTGTGATGGTTTTAAGGAGCTGTCATGGCTAGGTGTGATGGTTTTAAGGAGCTGTCATGGCTAGGTGTGATGGTTTTAAGGAGCTGTCATGGCTAGGTGTGATGGTTTTAAGGAGTTGTCATGGCTAGGTGTGATGGTTTTAAGGAGCTGTCATGGCTAGTTGTGATGGTTTGTAAGGTGTTGTCATGGCTAGGTGTGATGGTTTTTAAGGAACTGTGATGGCCAGGTGTGATGGTTTTTAAAGAGCTGTCATGGCTATGTGTGTTGGTATTTGATAAGGAGCTGTCATCCGCTGACAGCGTGTGAATGTTCTTAAGCAGTTGTCATGACCGTGTGAATGTTCTTAAGCAGCTGTCATGACCGTGTGAATGTTCTTAAGCAGCTGTCATGACCGTGTGAATGTTCTTAACTCACTCCATGCCAAGAGTTTTTGCCCTTGCCAATCCCTGAAAACCCAGGGTTTGTATAGGATGGGGAAAAAATAAAATAAAAACCCAGACAATTGATATTTAGTATATGCATGCAAGGAATGTTGTTCCATATGTGTGCAAAAAATCAAAGTATTTACTCACCATCTTGATATTGATCGCGGTATCCATATTTTGTGTATTTTTTAGCATTTTTGCACCCATCAGAAAGGTACACCAACATGTTCCACATCACATTCTAACACTATTTGAGGAACTGAAGACCTAGTGCATGCAATGAAGTATGAACAGGTGGTGAAGAAAGTTGAAATTCACACATACAAAAAAAAAGAATTGTCTCTACATAATGAAAATCAAAGAACAAAGAAAAAAAACTCAACCGGCTGGGTGTTGACTGGCCAGTCAGCTGACAAACCTGGTATGCCAGTGAAAGGATGTGCAAGAGGGAAAAAGGAAAAATTGTCAGTCCAATCACTGGTGAAAACACTTGCAAAATCGTCCGTTTCCTCAGTGGTTTCATCGTCTGTGTCTGTCTCATCTGCTGGCACATGTTCCTCACTTTCCTCTCCATTGTAAACACTCTTCAGCGGCCGAATCTATTTCTAGTTCATTGGGATCTGGTTCAAATTCACTGTCCGAAGAATCAACATGATCTCCTTCGACATCAGAGCCTTCAGTTTGGATCATTTCCAAAGCATCTTCGACGCTGAGTAACATTTCACCTCTCCGACCGTGTCGAACACTTCGCCGTGACGCCATCTTGTCAAACAACTTACAAAGCTGACAGGGGGCACGCTTTGTTATCAACTGCGGTTGAGCTTATCGCGACACACACGCAGCGTGTGTGAATGAAAAGCTGACCACAGGTGACGTAAGATATCACATCTGCTTTTGATTTTCGCATCCGACGCGTCACTCTGACAGCACGACTTTTTAAAATCCAAGTCCGCATATGCGGACATTGGCATCCAGCGCTTTCTCCGACGATGTCCGCATATGCGGACAATGGCAGCGAGTGAGTTAAGCAGCTGTCATGACCGTGTAAAGATTTTAAGGAGCTGTCATGACCGTGTGAAGGTTTTTAAGGAGCTGTCAGGGCTATATGTGGATTTCTATGAAGCTGTAATGCCTATGTGTGAATGTCTTTAAGGAGCTGACATGAATGTGCAATGGTATTTCAAAAGCTGTCATGACTGCGCGCGAAGATCTTGAAGGAACTCTCATTGCTGTGTTTGAAGGGTTTTAAGGAGCTGTCGCTGTCATAGCTTGTGTGAAGGCTTTTCATGAGCTATCATGACTGCATGAAGGATTTTAATGTGTGTGAAACTTTTTAAGGATATGTCATGGCAGTATGAAGGTTTCTAAGGAGCTTTCAAGGCTATGTGTGAAAGTTTTTGAGAAGCTACCAGGGCTATATGTGAAGGTTTTTTAGGAGCTCTGGGGGATATAATATGTGAAGGTTTTTCCAGATTCTTTCAGTGCTATATTGATTTTTTAAGGACCTTTCCGGGCTATATATGAAGGTGTTTTTAACGTTCAGGGTTATCTTTATGTGAAGGTTGCTTTTTGTGGATGTTTTTGAGGAACTTTGAGGGCTAAATGTGAAGATTTTCTTAGGACCTACACACATCCAATAAGGCACTACTAATACTTAGCTTTGTCGTGAAAACCATTCTTAGGTATTTGTAAGAATTTGCCACCTTCAGCTCTTCATTTCCATAGAACCACTTTCCACAGCAGCTAAATGTCCACCTTTTTCTAAAAATCATTATGTTAGCCTTTTCTGTATTAACAGTTAGATCCAGTCGATCTGGAGAGAGAGAGAGAGAGAGAGAGAGAGAGAGAGAGAGAGAGAGAGAGAGAGAGAGAGAGAGAGAGAGAGAGAGAGAGAGAGAATAAGAACAAAATTTTATTCCATAGGCCTCCGGTCCCAAGAAACAAAAAAAAGAACAACGTAGAATGCCTATCAAGGAAAAACGAAAACATGAACAAGCCATGCATGCAACCAAAGAAAGCGGAATTTCCAAAACCTACAGATTTTCAGTTATTTTCACAACTGACAGCCAGTGCAGAGGGCATTACTGTTTCTGTATTACCTATATGTATATGAGACAGACAGAGAGAGAGAGAGAGAGAGACAGACAGACAGACAGACAGACAGACAGACAGACAGAGGCAGTGAAGTAGGATCGAAAGGAAGCTGACTACATTGATCAAGTGAAGCTCACTCAGAAGGGTCCACGATTAGCCTGGTTCTTACCCCCGAAAACAGAGTGTGGCTGCCTACAAGGCGAGGTAAAAACGGTCATACATGTAAAAGACCACTTGTGTACATGCAAGTGAACGTAGGAGTTGCAGCCCACAAACGAAGAAGAAGAAGAAGAAGCAAAAGAAGAAGAAGAAGAAGAAGAAGAAGAAGAAGAAGAAGAAGAAGAAGAAGAAGAAGCAGAAGCAGAAGAAGAAGCAGAAGCAGAAGAAGAAGCCTGGTTCTTGTTGAACAGTACACCAGTGGTGTGACATTACGTTTCCGTGGGATGATCTAATATTAACCTGTGCTATGTTTGTCTGCACTTTTCTTCCCCCTTTATTTTCGCAGTTCTCTCTTTCAAACTTAGTTTAAGTTATTTATTAGTGTTTGTGTGTACTCCTGTTCTCCATTTTCCTCGGTTTCTTCCTTCCTTTCTCTCCTGCCCTTTTCTTCATTCGCTTTTTGTTTGGATATATTGGCAATATGTTGTAGGTTTTGGCCGCTCCCACTCCCCCCCCCCCCCCCTCCGCCCTCCCCCTTCTTTTTCTCTCGTTCTTTCTGTGTACCCCTCTGTCTCTTCCTGTCTGTCCGTCTCTCTCTTCTTTGTCTCTGTCCAACTGTGATTCTCTGTCTCTCTGTCTGTGTCTGTCTGTCTCTGTCACTCTGTCGCTGTTTCTGTCTGTCTGTCTCTCTTTTTCTTCTTCCCTCTCCTCTTTGTCTGTCTGTGACTCTTTCTCCATGTCTCTTTTTTGTCTGTCTGTTTGTCTCTCTCCTCTTTACACACACACACACACACACACACACACACACACACACACACACACACACACACACACACTCACTCTCTCTCTCTCGCTCGCTCGCTCGCTCGCTCGCCTTTTTCTCTGTGTATATGTACGTAGGTGTGTATGTATGTATGTATGTATGTATGTACGTATGTATGTATGTATGTATGTATGTACAGGTCAGGTCAGGTCATTAGATCTGCTACTGGTAACCTGTAATCCAGTACAACCTGTTCAGGGTCGGGTTGCCGGCGACTAAACCGGCACTCCCACCGCTCCCTTCCGGGACTGGTGAGGCGGGTGGCTAGACACCCTTATGGAGATCCATAAAAGGGCGTTGGCTCAGGAGAGCCACCGACGGCCATCTAGCTCCACTGTGCTGTGTGCATGCCACACGCAGTTGGCCCCCGGGGTGTGTCTACCCATGCATGCGAAGTCTGGATCCGGCAGAATCTGCGGAAGAAACCTATCGGTTCAACGGAGAGGAAGGCGGTTACAGCAACGCACTGTGGAGTGCAGAGAGCAAGATGAGACACCGAAAGGATATCTTGGTCATCCACTGCATCCGTGCTCATCCTCCAGTCGTCTCGACTTAGTCTTGCCACTGGAAATTGGTGGACCCGGACGAGAGAGTGAGGTTGACGTTGCGCAACTCCTCTTCACTTTAAACAAACTCATCGCGCAAGTCATCAGTCATCCAAAATGACCTTTCATCCTTCATCATTTCATCACCCCCAAGTCCTGTGGCGACAGGCGAGCGACGAAACGACAGGTGTGGGTACACTGGCAGTCGCAGTCACAGACCTGCACGCAGGCGGCTCAGGCCATAGGGTCGTTCTTCGTCGACAGGAGCAGCGATGGAGCTCGGCAGCCGTCTGAGCGTCTGAGCAGCCCTCTTTAGGAATGCACTGCTCACCTCCCTGGCATGAGGAAGGGGCTAGAAAAGGTGCCCTAAAAATTGCCTGCTCCATATCACCCTGGCCAGCATACCGCGGCTGGCGGGGACCCTACATCAGCGGTCGAAACAACAAGAAAGAAAAGAAAAAAGCAAGGATCGTTCCTCTCACCATTGGTGCTTGGAACATAAGGACTCTCCTGGACAGAGATAACGCGGACAGACCCCAAAGGAGAACGGCACTAGTTGCATCGAACTCGCCAGATACAACATTGACATCGCAGCCTTGAGTGAGACTCGGCTTGCAGGTGAAGGCCAGCTCTGTGAACGGGGATCTGGTTACACCTTCTTCTGGAGTGGACGAGGAAGCGAAGAGCGACGTGAGGCTGGCGTTGGTTTTGCAGTAAAAACAGCACTTGTCAGCAAGCTAGCTGGAATCCCAAAGGGAGTCAACGATAGGCTTATGACCATGAAACTCCCACTGGCATCTGGCCAGAAGCACCTCACCATTGTCAGTGCCTACGCCCCAACCATGGACCAACCCGGATGCAGTGAAGGCGAAGTTCTACGAGGACCTTCACTCTGTCATTGCTGCTATCCCTAAAGCAGACAAGCTCATCATTCTTGGGGACTTCAATGCTAGAGTTGGCTCTGACTACATCTCCTGGGATGGAGTGATTGGAAAGCACGGTGTGGGCCACTGCAACCCAAATGGATTGCTTTTGCTTCAGACCTGTGCAGAGCACGAACTGCTGATAACCAACACAGTTTTCTGCCTCCCTACCCGTAACAGGACGTCATGGATGCACCCTCGCTCAAAGCATTGGCATCTCATCGATTATGTCATCGTCAGGAAAAGGGATAGGCAAGATGTACGTGTAACAAAGACCATGTGTGGCGCCGAGTGTTGGACAGACCATCGCCTTGTAGTCTCGAAGCTGAATATTCGAATCCAGCCCAAGAGACGCCCCCAAGGCCAGAAGGCTCCAAAACGGCTCAACATCGCTAAGCTGAAAAACATCACCATCAAACAGTCCTTTGTGGAGCTGCTGGAAGATCGTCTGGAATCCGCCTCTCTGGACAACCAGAATGTGGAGTCTGACTGGAGGACCCTGCGTGAGCTGATCTATAGTACAGCTTCAGAGACCCTGGGACCCATGTCCAGAAAGCACAAAGACTGGTTTGATGAAAACTGTGATGAAATCAGGCAACTTCTGGATGAGAAACGCCGTCTGCATCAAGCCTACCTGAGCAACCCAAAGCCCACATCAAAAAAGGATGTGTACGATGCCATCCGCAGGACTGTTCAGCAAAAATTACGCCAGATGCAGGATAAGTGGCTGAGTGACAAAGCTGATGAGATCCAGGGATATGCTGACAGGCACGATATGAAGAGGTTCTATGATGCCTTAAAAGAAGTCTACGGCCCCACATCCTCAGGATCATCCCCCCTCCTCAGTGCAGATGGGAATACCTTGATCACCGAGAAGGAGAAAATTCTCGAACGCTGGGCTGAGCACTTCAACAGTGTCTTAAATCGCCCTTCCTCCATAAATGATGAAGCCATAGACCGTCTCCCACAAGTCCCCATCAACGAAGCACTGGACGATCCGCCAACACCTCTTGAGACCCAGAAAGCAATTCGTCTGCTATCCAGTGGCAAAGCACCTGGCTCAGACTCCATACCAGCAGAGGTCTACAAGGATGGAGGCACTGTGCTGACTGAGAAGCTCCATCAGCTGTACTCACTCATGTGGAAAGAAGAGACAATCCCCCAGGATTTCAAAGATGCATCTATCATTCACTTGTACAAGCGAAAGGGGAACCGGCAAGCCTGTGATAACCATCGGGGCATTTCCTTGCTCTCCATCGCAGGCAAGATACTTGCCAGGATCCTACTAAACCGCCTCACAGCACACCTTGACCAAGGTCATTTGCCTGAGAGCCAATGTGGATTCCGGAAAGAGCGCGGAACCACCGACATGGTGTTTGCTGCAAGGCAGCTGCAAGAGAAATGTCAGGAGCAAAATGCTGATCTGTTCTCCACCTATGTCGACCTCACTAAGGCCTTCGACACCGTGAGTAGAGAGGGACTGTGGAAGATCATGGCCAAGTACGGATGCCCTCGGAAATTTATTTCCTTGGTCAGCCAATTCCATGAAGGCATGCAGGCTCGAGTCCAGGACAAAGGCGAAACATCTGCTCCTTTTGCTGTCACAAATGGTGTCAAGCAAGGCTGCGTCCTGGCTCCAACGCTGTTCAGCCTCATGTTCTCTGCAATGCTTACTGATGCCTTCAGAGATGGCGATGTTGGAATTGGCCTAAAGTACCGAACAGATGGTAAGTTGTTTAACCTCAGAAGGCTTCAAGCAAAAACGAAGGTCATGACAGACATCATCAGAGACTTTTTGTTTGCTGATGATTGTGCCCTCAACGCTGGATCTGAAGCTGACATGCAACTCAGCGTTGACAAGTTTGCCACTGCCAGCAGGAACTTCGGCCTTACCATCAGCACGAGGAAAACTGAAGTTCTCCATCAGCCAGCCCCAGGGAAACCCTACGTTGAGCCGAACATCACAGTCAACGGTCAGAGACTCAGTGCGGTGGAGCGGTTCACATACCTTGGCAGCACACTGTCACGAAATGCGACCATCGACGATGAAGTGAACGTCAGGATTGCAAGAGCAAGCGCAACTTTTGGTAGACTCAGTGCAAATGTCTGGAACAGAAGAGGCATTAGTCTTGAGACCAAGCTAAAGGTCTACAGAGCAGTAGTTCTCCCCACACTACTGTACGCCTGCGAAACTTGGACAGTGTACCAACGACATGCCAAGAAGCTGAACCACTTCCACACAACATGCCTCAGGAAGCTACTGAACATCAAGTGGCAAGACAAGACCCCAGACACAGAGGTGCTCGCAAAAGCCACCCTTCCCAGCATCTTCACCATCCTGATGCAGTCCCAGCTTCGCTGGGCTGGACACGTGGCGCGCATGCCAGACCATCGGCTGCCCAAAAGGCTCTTCTATGGCGAGCTGCAACAAGGGAAGAGATCACACGGAGGTCAGAAGAAGCGCTTCAGAGATACTCTGAAAGTCTCTCTGAAAGCGTTTGATATCAACCCTGACTCCTGGGAGGAATCTGCAGTGGACCGTGACAAATGGCGTGCTGCTGTGCACAAAGGCGCCAAGTTGTGCGAGGCCAACAGGACTGCTGCAGCTGTTCAGAAGAGGCAGGCCAGAAAGTCACGGGCAAACAAGCTCCCTGACAATGGTATGCCTGTCTTTGTCTGCCCAAACTGTCAGCGAACATTTCGTGCGCAGATTGGACTATTCAGCCATCTGCGCATTCACAGATAGATTCATTTGCATCCTCCCCCCCCACCCCACCACCACCCTTCCCCCATCCCCCAGCTGGATGACAACGATGGTCATCATCGATCTCGATGGACACACACCACCACGTAGGTAGGTTGGTTGGTTGGTACGTAGGTAGTTTGTCGGTAGGTCGGTATGTATGTATGTATACGTATGTATGTATACGTATGTACGTCTATCTATCTATCTATCTGTCTATCTATCTATCTATCTATCTATCTATCTATCTATCTGTGAAATGTTTTGCTTTTGCATTGCGTGTTCGTTTTATCCCCCCCCCCACACCCCCCCAATTTTTTTTAATGCGGACAGGAGACAAACAAACCAAATTATTAACGCTGTTATTTCTATTCCCTCTCAATGAATGTTCGTGCATTCTTTTTTTCGTTTCTTCTGCGCGTGACAAAAATGCAGAGATCAAGAACACACGTGTTGCTGCGTCGCAGCTGACAGAACCCTCAGCCAAGATTAATCAGAAACATCGTCAACATGGCTTTAGAGCAGGTGTGCTTTTTTCCTTTGCCTGTGATATATTTTCGCCCACTTTTATAGACTTTAATCACAATGTATGGCAGACGTGCTGTGGAGTGCGTGTGCGTAATGTCACGAATATTCTCCGGCTTTTATTTTATATTAATCATCTTCCAATCGGAAAAAAAGAAGAAGAAGAAAAAAGGAATTTAATTTATTTCCTTGTATATTTCTTCATTTCATCATTTATTCACATTATTACTAAAGATCTTTCAAAGCTTATCATCCCGTTATTTATCTATTCATCCTTTAATTTATTCATTTATCTATCTGTGAATTTTTTTGTTTTTGGTATTTTGACAGAATAAGGACACGGGATACATATCTGTCTATCTATGTATCTATCTACGTATCAATGTATCTATGTATCTATCTATAAGTTCAATATTATCAATACTTATAAATTTTGCTTATTAATATGAAAGGTGATTGTGACTTTATAATTCAAGAATCCGTTTGATGCTGATGATGTTAATAATAATGATAATATTTAGAAGAAGAAGTAGAGTAATTGTGATTACAATGATAATATATATATATATATATATATATATATATATATATATATATATATATATATATATATATATGTGTGTGTGTGTGTGTGTGTGTGTGTGTGTGTGTGTGTGTGTGATAGAAGAAGAAGAAGAAGAAGAAGAAGAGGAGGAGGAACAACAACAACAATAACATGAAGAAGAAGAACAACAACAAGAATGAGCACATGATTTCGCGTAATTCAACTCAATACGCAGCACACACACACACACATTCCTCTCACGCACTGACACCACACACACACACACACACACACACACACACACACACACACACACACACACACACATCCATCCACTATATACAGTCAGTAACGTAGCCCAGGAAAAGCTTAGCAAAATAAACATGTCTGCAAACCATTTTGAATTCACACAGAGTTGAGCGTAACGCGCAGACTGGATAGCAGCGAGTTTCAAATTCCAGGGGACAGTAAAACTTAAAAGCAGCTCCCCAAACTGTGTTCATTTTACGCTTTAGGGTTTTAAACAGCTTTTCACCGGAAAAACGACAGTATGAGGAGAGGAAATAGGCAGATAAAAAACATAGACGCTACAATGAAACAGACAGTAAAGTGGCTGTAACTGGCTGAAATTCTTCTGAGCCAACGTTGTATAACGGCAAAAAAGAACAGAAAAAAAAGAAAAGAAAAAAAAGAAAAATCATTCTGTCTATCTGTCCAGCCAAAGTCAGTGTTGTGTTCAGCTGGTTGTTTTATGCTATGTTTCGTTATTGCTGGCTTAATATGAAACTGATTGTTTGTGCTGTGTTTTGCTTGCGTTTTGTTTCACAAGCAAAAGATAAGTACAAAGAAAAATAGCCCTGTGCAATCCTACATTTCATGGAGAGAGAGAGAGAGAGAGAGAGAGAGAGAGAGAGAGAGAGAAATCAGTGTAATTGTTTCGACATTTATGGCAACCAGTAGGTCTGTATGTAGGCCAGTCTTGCCTTGTTTGATTTATTCTTATAATTCTTTGCCTTTATTGTTTATTTCCTTTAGCCTGTCTTTGTAGGCGTTTGGAGAAATGAACATTTCCTTTGATGTTCATTTTTTTACGTTTCCTTCGCCTCTCATTACATTTTGCTGAATTTTTTCAAGTTCTTTTTTGTTTGTTTGTTTGTCTAAACATTCCACAAATTTCGATTTTCAGCTCAGATTTTAATTGGTTAGGAGAGTCAAAAGCGTAGGATTATATCACTGTTTTTGTTTTTTTTGTTGTTTTTTTTAAATCTAATTCACACTTTGGTCGGTTCATATGAGAACGTTTGATGCATAGCAAACAACATGATTTTCCCTGCTTATTGTACAGCTTTCTAATAGCGGATCTAATGACATTGTTCGTGACACTCTTTGGATGCTGTGGGTTTCCACACAGTTTATTGTATGGGTGATACTTTCTTGTACCATTTCCGTTCTCGTGATCAGGGAGTATCCGGTACAATGGTTATTTTGGGACAGCAGAGTAGGGGAAACGTACGGTGCAGTGAAGTGCAGAAGCACGATTGTATTGTGTTGTATTGTATTGTATTGTATTGTATTGTATGGAATGATATGGTATGGTTTTGTATGCTATAATATGCCATGGTATGGTATTGTATGGTGCGGTTTGGTATAGAGTTGTGTTGTGTTGTGTTGTGTTGTGCTGTGTTGTGTTGTATAGTATCGTAATTTATCACATCATATCGTGTCGCATCGAAACTTGTTGCGATATATTGCGCTGTATTACTCTGATTTCCTGTATTGTATCGTACTGCACTGTGATGTATTATATTACACTGCACTGTTCTGTTCTGTATTGTTTTGTATGGTTGAATTGTTTTGATTTGTTTTACGGTGCATTGTTTGGTTTTGTAGTGCATTGTATTGTATTTTTATTCGTTTGACTGTAGTTCGCTGTATTTTACGTTCTTGCATTGCGTTGTATTGTATTATCTTATTAGTCATTTTCTTTCACGTTTGTGTCAGTTTATTTCAGTTATTTTACGCCCCGTAGATAAGTAGGTGTAGAACGCGAAAGTGACTACATCGGTGGAATGTAAAATAGGAGAAAGTTTCAACGTCACAGCTTCTCCTTCTTCTTCTTCGTTCGCGGGCTGCAACTCCCACGTTCACTCGTATGTACACGAGTGGGCTTTTACGTGTATGACCATTTTTACCCCGCCATGTAGGCAGCCATACTCCGCGGTGTGCATGCTGGGTATGTTCTTGTTTCCATAACTCACCGAACGCTGACATGGATTACATGATCTTTAACATGCGTATTTCATCTTCTGCTTGTGTAACTTCACAGCTTCAAGAAGGCGTAAGAGCGTGTGGACAGATCCATATACCCTACATCCCAGTATTAAAAAAAAAAAAAAAAAAAAAAATATCAGCAGACGCCTGACCTTCTCAGGCCTTGAGGGATGGGATGAAATGATTTCATAGCTCGAAGAAGAAGTCTTTCTCCCGACGACAGTCGACGGGTGAATCAAGCGAGCTAGCTATTCGGTTACCAGACTACAACGATAATAACAAAGCTGACAAAAATTACGTTGGTCTGATATCTTCCTCCCATACCCCTTCCAGCCTATCTTCCTCCTTATCTTCCTCCTCTTCCCCCTTATCTTCCTCCTCCTCCTCCTAATTATCATCCTCCTCCTCCTCTTTATCTTCCTCCTCCTTATCATCCTCCTCTTCCTCCTTATCCTCCTCCTCCTCCTTATCATCCTCCTCCTCCTCCTTATCATCCTCCTCTTCCTCCTTATCCTCCTCCTCCTCATCATCATCCTTATCTTCCTCCTCCTCCTTATCCTCCTCTTCCTCCTTATCCTCCTCCTCTTCCTCCTGATCCTCCTCCTCTTCCTCCTTATCCTCCTCCTCCTCCTTATCCTCCCCCCCCTTATCTTCCTCCTCTTCCCCCTTATCTTCCTCCTCTTCCTTCTTATCCTCCTCCTCCTTATCCTCCTCCTCCTCCTCTTTATCTTCCTCCTCTTCCTCCTTATCCTTCTCCTCTTCTTCCTTATCATCCTCCTTTTCCTCTTCCTTCTCCAAATTCATCGAAATCGAGCAACAACCCCCCCCAACAACAACAACAACAACAACAACAACAAACAAAAAAAAAAAACAACCCAATCCCAACCAAACACCCGTTCTCATCAAGCGCAAGCGAAAACGAGGAGAACGTAAACGGATGACAGTTATGTACGTGGAAAGGTTCAGGGGTTGCGGGGAAAGTGGGTGGGTGGGTGGGTGGATTGGTAGGTGTGGAGGAGGAAAGAAAGGAAATCTGTCGGTCAGGTGGGGGGTGGGGGGGTGGGGGGGGGGGAGGGGCTGGGGGGTGGGGGGGGGGAGAGATCCTCCCATCTCGTTAGCGTCATGACAAAAAGGGCTGACAATCGATCCGTTATCCCTGTCCTCCTGGAGGGGGAGGGGGAGGGGGAGGGGGAGGGAGGGGGAGATGGGGGGGGGGTGGGGGTCAGGGAGTGGCGAGCTGTCGTCGTTATTACTTCCTGCGCCGGCTGTCAAGCCGTCGGCTTCTGTTCTCCGACATTCCGTCACGGCAGGTTAGGGCTTCCGGGGCTATGTCAATCAAGCGCGCCCCCTCCACACCCCCACCAAGTCACCTCTCGTGTTCATTGGTGGAAGGTCTTGATGAGGTGGTGCGCAGTGATTTGTAAGTGTTCATTTCATTTTGATTTTCATCTTGAATGATGTGTGATTGTGTTTTAGTTACGATGCATCATATTGTATTGCGTTATCTGAGGACAATGTAATTACGTCATTTTATTTGTAATCATAGTGTACCTCGACACTTATCTATCAGATGAAGGAGATGACTGTGCTGATGGCGATGCTTTTGACGACGAAGAGGACGACGACGACGACGACGACGACGATGATGATAGTCACCAAATCGAGACGGAAAAGGGGGAGGAAGGGTGGATGAGAAAAGGAGAGAGAGAGAGAGGGAGAGAGGGGGGGAAGGGGGAGGAGAAAGAAGTAAGGCAAAGGCAGACATCTAGGCAGACAGACAGACAGACAGACAGATAGACAAACAGACAGCCAACAATCCATCCATCAATCCATCCAACAATCCATCCAACAATCCATCCATCAATCCATCCATCCATCCATCCATCAATCCAACAAACCATTCATCAATCCATTCAACAATCCATCAATCCATCCAACAATCCATCCATCAATCCATCCATCAATCCATCCATCCAACAAACCATTCATCAATCCATCCATCCATCCATCCAGCCAGCTGCCAGCCAGACTGACAGATAGACAGACAGTATTTGTATTTCTTTTTATCACATCAAATTTCTCTGTGTGAAATTCAGGCTGCTCTCCCCAGGGAGAGCGCGTCGCTACACTACAGCGCCACCCAATTTTTTATTTTATATATTTTTAAAAAATTTTCCTGCGTGTAGTTTTTTTCCTATCGAAGTGGATTTTTCTACAGAATTTTGCCAGGAACAACCCTTTTGTTGACGTGGGTTCTTTTACGTGCGCTAAATGTATGCTGCACACGGGACCTCGGTTTATCGTCTCATCCGAATGACTAGCGTCCAGGCCACCACTCAAGGTCTAGTGGAGGGGGAGAAAATATCAGCGGCTGAGCCGTGATTCGAACCAGCGCGCTCAGATTCTCTCGCTTCCTAGGCGGACGCGTTACCTCAAGGCCATCACTCTACTTATGCAGACAGACAGAGACGAAGTTCGCAACAGATTCCGCTGAAACTTCATATCACACCTCTCTTTGTCTCTTACTCTGTTTGTCTGTCTGTCTGTCTGTCTCTCTTTTGCCCCCCCCCCCCACACCCCCTCCATACCCTCCCCTCCCTTACCACCTCCTTACCTGTCTTCTCTGTTTCTCGCTTCCCCATTCTCCAAATCGGTGATTTTCTTTGTGGCCAATTCCAACGCGTCCACCACCACCACCACCACCATCATCATAATCATCATCACCATCGTCACCATCGTCATAGTAGTCGTCATCGTCGTCGTCATCATCATCTTCGTCATCAGTAACAAAAGCCATCAGTCTAGCTGTGATCATCACCGTGTCACTGATCAGACGCTCCCAACCAATTGCCTTCTATCCGCTTCAAGCTAATGTGTCCTGGTAATCGGACACAAAAAGGAGAGATTGTTTTCAACTGAAAGAGAGACAGACAGACAGACAGACAGATAGACTGGCAGACAGACAGAGGAGAGAGAGAGAGAGAGGGAGACAGACAGCGAGAGGGACAGAGGGACAGACAGACAGCCTGGCAGACAGAGAGAAAGACACAGAGATACACATAGACAGAGAGAGAGACAGACAGACATAGACAGACAGGCACAGACAGACAGACAGACAGGCAGATAGGTAGACAGAGAGAAACACACAGACACACACATACACAGACACACACACACACATACACACACACACACACATAGAAAGAGAAAGAGAGACAGACAGACAGGCAGACACACACACACACACACACACACACACACACACACACACACACACACACACAGAGGGAGAGAGAGATGCCGCTGAACTAATATCACTTCAAGTGGAAAGACGTTAAACTAAAGAAATGCCGCTGAACTAAAACATGATCTCAGACAGGGTTGATTGTATGCCTCTGAGGCTTATCACAAAATAACTGATGTCGTCGTTAAAAAAAAGAAGAAGAACGGGTGTACAGACATTAAAAAAAAAAAAGAAAAAAAAGGAAAAAAAGAAAAAAAAAGAGAGAGAGACAAAGAAAACAACGTGAAAGAGTCTTGGTAGTGTGCTTGAGGGGGATTAAGAAATCAGTTCAACCAGCAATCAGTGTATGAAGGCTACATCTTTGTTCTCTGTCTGTCTCTCTTTCCCTTCTCTCTCTCTGTGACTCTGTCTGTCGGTCTGTCCTTCTCTCGCCCTCTCTCTGTCTCGCTTTCTGTCACAACTTGGTCCAGTTCGCTGTTTTAGGGTGACTGTGTTGTTCACATGGAATGGTTTTGGAGATTTTTGTGTTTTACAAGTGGTTGTGATTATTGTGTAGAGTGCTTCTTTTATGTTATATCTTACTAGTGTACTGTGCCCTGAGCATCACTGTTCTTTAATCAAAGGCGCAGTTTAAATAAACTATTATCATCTTCCTCTGATACTCGACTCCTCAGGATACCTCACGTCAGAAGTAAGACCTATAGACACAGATCGTTTTCGTTTCAATCGCCAAAGACGTGGAACAAGCTCCCTGATAACCTCCGTCATTCTGATTCCCTCGCATCTTTTAAAAGTCTCAAAACTCACCTTTTCCCTCAACAGGAAGTTCAGTTGTGGCAGGTCTACTTCCTTTGCGTTAGCTGTGCTTGACTATGTATGTATACATATGTATGTGTACATAAATACATGCATGTATATGAATGTGTTTTGTGTGTGCGTGCGTTTATGTAAGTTTGTGCCGGCCTATGTGTGTGTATGTGTTAGGGTAGCTGTTAAATACACATGTATTGTTAAAATGTATGTATGCAGTGTGTGTGTGTGTGTGTGTGTGTGTGTGTGTGTGTGTGTGTGTGTGTGTGTGTGTGTGTGTGTGTGTGTGTGTGTGTGTGTGTGTGTGTGTAGTCATATTTTGGTATGTGTATGTAACATAGATGTAATGTTTTATGTTAACAAAGCGTTTTTGTAAAGCACCTAGAGCAGATTTCTGGATAGTGTGCTATATAAGTATCCATTATTATCATTATTATCATTCTTCTTCTTCTTTCTACTACTTGCCCTCTCTATTCCACTATCTAGCTCTTTCCCCGTGCATCACTGTCTGTCCGTCTGTCTTATGTACTCTCAGTTCCTCCTGTGTTCTCCTGTTCAGTTCCCCCTAGGTTCTCCTGTTCACTTCTCCTGTTCAGTTCCACCTGTTCTCTCAGCTCCTCCTAGGTTCTCCTCTTCAGCTCCTCCTGTTCTCTCAGCTCCTCCTAGGTTCTCCTGTTCAGTTCTTCCTGTTCAGCTCCTCCTAGGTTCTCCTGTTCTCTCAGTTCCTCCTAGGTTCTCCTGTTCAGTTCCTCCTAGGTTCTCCTGTTCAGTTCTCCTGTTCTCTCAGCTCCTCCTAGGTTCTCCTGTTCAGTTCTCCTGCTCAGTTCCTCCTAGGTTCTCCTGTTCAGTTCCTCCTAGGTTCTCCTGTTCTGTTCCTCCTAGGTTCTCCTGTTCAGTTCACCTGTTCTCTCAGCTCCTCCTAGGTTCTCCTGTTCAGTTCACCTGTTCTCTCAGCTCCTCCTAGGTTCTCCTGTTCAGTTCACCTGTTCTCTCAGCTCCTAGGTTCTCCTGTTCTATTCCTCCTAGGTTCTCCTGTTCAGTTTTCCTGTTCAGTTCTCCTGTTCTCTCAGCTCCTCCTAGGTTCTCCTGTTCAGTTCCACCTTTTCTCTCAGTTTCTCCTAGATTCTCCTGTTCAGTTTCTCCTGTTCTCTCAGCTCCTCCTAGGTTCTCCTGTTCTCTCAGCTCCTCCTAGGTTCTCCTGTTCTGTTCCTCCTAGGTTCTCCTGTTCAGTTCCTCCTAGGTTCTCCTGTTCTGTTTCTCCTAGGTTCTCCTGGTCAGTTTCTCCTGTTCTCTCAGCTCCTCCTAGGTTCTCCTGTTCAGTTCCTCCTAGGTTCTCCTGTTCAGTTCTCCTGTTCAGTTTCTCCTGTGTTCTCCTGTTCAGTTCCACCTGTTCTCTCAGTTTCTCCTCTTGTGTACCCACCGTTCTCCTCACTACCCTCTCTCTATTTTCTCTGCCCAGATATTTTGTTCAGTCATTCAGTGTACCGGAGTCAGAGCTATGCTGAACATGATTGTCCATTTTCCGTCTTTTCCATCATCGAGTTTTTGGTCGATGTCATGATAGTGTTGTCTGCTTGTGAAGGGAAGATTTAGTGTTTGGTTTGGCTGTGTTACTGTATGTCCATTTGTCTGTCACACACACACACACACACACACACACACACACACACACACACACACACACACACACACACACACACACACCACGTATAATATGAACATGGTAATCCTCGTTTTAAGCGGTAAAATGATCAGCCATCAAGATGCTAAAAACAGTAACCATAACAGCAATGAAAAGAGCTAAGAAAAAAGCTAACAACGACAAAGAAACAACGGAACATTCACCACAATGTATAAAACAACTTAATGATGCATTTTCGGTAAGAATGACACACATTTCACATAACAGTCTTTCAACAATTTTCCAACAAGCTTTGCAAAGTAAACGTGCATCAAACTGGCGATTTACAAGGTGGGCAACATAGGTGATGACAATGTGAGGCGGTGGAGAGAACGGGAATAGAATCCTCAAAATGCCCTGTGGGAAAGACAAACTGGCCAAAGAAATGAGGGAGAAGATAACGATGTTTTCTAAACACACACACACACACACACACACACACACACACACACAAACACACGCGAGCGCGCGAACGCGCGCGTACACACACACACCAAAAACAAAACAAAACAAACAAACAAGCAAACAAACAAACAAACAAAAACAACCCGAAAAAACAAAACAACAACAAAAAACAAAACAAAACAAAACAAACAAACAAACAAAAACAACCCGAAAAAACAAAAACAACAACAAAAAACAAAACGAAACAAAGCAACAAAAAACAACAACCCCGAACCAAGCCAAACTGAACCAACCAAACAAGGAAGATAACTCACTTTCCTTTCCGGTTGGTGCAAAGGCAAATTAAGTTCTGTCAACGGGGTTTCTTTTTATACATGGGAGATCGTTCTTCACGTTTCGGGCGAGGTGTTGTTGGGGGGGAAGGATAGGGAGGTTAAGGGGTTAAGAGGTGCTAACTGTTTGGTGCATATCTGTTATGCATGTGTGGGTGTATGTGTGAATGTGTGTCTTCATGTCTTACATTTATTTGCTTATTTATCATCATTGTTGTCTTATTTATTTATTTATTAATTACTATTATTATTATTATTATTATTATATTATTATTATTATATTACCTTTTTCATATTATAATAATTATTCATTTATTTATCTATAATTTTATGTATTTATTTACTTATTTATGTACGCTTATCTATTATTTATTCACCTTTTTTTTCTCAAGGCCTGACTAAGCGCGTTGGGCTACGCCGCTGGTCAGGCATCTGCTTGGCGGATGTGGTGTAGCGTATATGGATTTGTCCGAACGCAGTGACGCCTCCTTGAGCTACTGAAACTGAAACTGAAACTAACTGTTGGAAAAGGAATTGTTTGGCTCATGGGAATTTTGTTCCGTGTTTGGGGCAGGTGGGGGATTGGGGACAAGTGGGACTGGAGGTGGTGGGGGGCAGGGAGGGAGGGAGGGCGCTGCCTATCTCGGGGGAGGGGTGGGGGCAGGGGGGTGGGGGGGGGGGTTGGGGATGATGGAGATTGTTGTGTTGTGCCGTTGTCGGCGGCCACGCGTGATAGACCTTTCAGGGCTGTAACCTGCTGTAATGACGTCAGTCCTGCACTTTCCCCCTCCCTTGTGGAGGACGTCGTGAGAAGCTGAGCATCTTCTGGAGTGATGTTCCTCTTTTAATAGACTTCGTTTCTTCTTAGAATCCTCTCTCTTTCTCTGTGTGTCTCTGTCTGTCTCTCTGTCTTTGCCTGTCTCTTGCTGTCTGTCTGTCTCTCTTTCGCTCTGTCTCTCTGTCTGTCCCTATATCGCTCTGTCTCTGTCTGCCCCTCTTTCATTCAGTCTCTGTCTGTCTTTCTTTCGCTCTCTCTCTGTCTGTCTCTCTTTTGCTCCATCTCCCTGCCGATCCCTCCTTCGCTCTGCCTCTGCCTCTCTGTCTGTCATTTGCTCTGTCTCTCTCTGCCTGTCCCTCTTTCGCTCTGTCTCTGTCTCTCTGTCTGCCCTTCTTTCGCTCTCTCTGTCTGTCTCTCTTTTGCTCCATCTCCCTGCCGATCCCTCCTTCGCTCTGCCTCTGTCTCTCTGTCTGTCATTTGCTCTGTCTCTCTCTGCCTGTCACTCTTTCGCTCTGCCTCTGTCTCTCTCTGTCTCGCTCAAAATGGCAGCCACCTCCTTTCACGGTGTACCGTTTCCCTGCATCACCTTGGTTTCAGTGGCTGAGACAAGAGTTAATAGCTGACGAGAACTGCTAGAACGTACTTCCAGCAAGATATTAATTTCCTTTCTGGAATGAAACGTGTTAAGATGTTAGGAGTGAGGGATGTGGGGGCGCTGTTATTGAAAACGTTTACAAAAAAGTAGTTCTAATTAAAAAAAAGAAAAAAAAAAAGAAATATGACAGAAAAGGGAACAGAAAGTGGACAAGAATAGTGCAGTGGGCAAAGCATTTTTTTTTTTTCTAAAGGTCTGTTTTAACTCACTCAGTACGGCCAGTCCTCTCTTCTCCTCTACATAGACCCCTCGGATGTCCAGTGGGTGTCTCAATGATCCAACCTTTAGCTTCCGTCGTCAGAATTGTGGTATTCTTTGTCAACATTCACCTCTTCAGTGTAAGAGCCTTCCGCTTGTAATATTTTGATGGTGGTAATTAGGGAGAAACGCTGTTAACGTCGTCTCTTTCGCCGTTCGTATGGAGAGAGTTAATTTGATCCTGTTTCGTTTCAGGTGGAAAACCGGGGGAGAATTTTGGAAAAACAGGTCTGATCATGTTACTGTGCTGGCTCTGTGTGTTCAGTTTTTTTTTTTCTGTGTAACCTGGTCAACATTTGTGCTCGGCTTTCTTCATTGCTAATTGGCTTTTCTGTCTCTCTGTTTGTTTATCTGCCTTTCCCGATCTCTCGTTACTGTTTTAAATGAACACGGATTTTCATTTTCGCACTTTCGGGTATTTTTAGTCTCTGCTCACAGGATGAACTATATTGATGTGATGATGAATAATGGTAATCATAATGATTTCAGCATCGTCACCATTATAATCATCATCATCATCATCACACATAGCATGCATATGCCCGCGCGCGGGCGCACGCGCGCGCGCGCGCGCGCACACACACACACACACACACACACACACACACACACACAACACACACACACACACATACACACACACACACATACACACACACATACACACACACACAAACACATACACACATACACACACACACACACACACACACACACACACACACACACAACACACACTTCTTTCCCCACTCCTCTTCTCCATTTTTATTTTATTTTTTGTCTGATATCACTTAAAGTGGAAAGATGTTAAACTGAAGACTACTACTACTTCTACTACTACTACTACTACTACTACTACTACTACTACTACTACTACTACACACACACACACACACACACACACCTCACATTACAGAAGAATGTAGTGTGGTGTCAGTACTCATTTTACCATACAATACTGGAGTTACGATACAGATGAACTGACATTCCGCCCACACTGTTCACAGAATACTGCCTTCTTGTGGAGGGCTGTGGGGGAGGGGGGAAGGGGGTGGGGGGGGGGGGGTGGGGGGTAGGAGCCGGGGGTAGAACCAAGAACTGGGTGCCAGAAAACTGAATTATTCATTGGATGTCAGTCCATTGATTCCTTTTTTTTTTCTTCTTTATTTCTTTCTTTCCTTGATAGATACTGTTCTCCAAGCCTATCCCTCGTCCAGATTGGTGGAACATCACTGTGCACTATACTGGCCCGCTCTGGGAAATCAGTAATGGTTGATTTGACTTCGCCTCCCCCCACGCCCCCCCCCCCCCCCCCCCCCGCCCCCCCCCCCCCCCCCCCCCACGCCTCCACCCTCTCCCTCACCCCGCCACATTATGAATGGCGCCTTTCGGTCAGCTCTCCCCTGGTGGGGCACTGGTCATTTGGCACGGGTAGTACGTCCGAGGGACTGCATCCAGAAGTGTGTGGTCAAGCATAGCTAATGGCCCGTTCCGTCAGAGTGCGTTGTGGTTGGCTGGGGTGGAGGAAGGGGCTGGGTGTGGTTGGGGGGTTAGTGTGTGTGTGTGTGTGGTGTGTGTGTGTGTGGTGGGGGGTGGGAGGGGGGCGGGGTAGGTTAGGGGGATGTGGTTTGTGATCCCCCCCCCCCCCTCCCCTCCCCCCCCCCCTTCCAACCCGCACCCCAGTCCCCCTCCTTCCGCCAAGGCTGTTGGGCTCCTTCTGAACGATTGTCAGCTACCAGGCGTCTGTCTGCACACAGTCTACCGTTACATTTCACACACACACACACACACACACACACACACACACACACACACACACACACACACACACACACACACACACATATATATATATATATATATATATATATATATATCTTCTTCTTCGTTCGTGGGCTGCAACTCCCACGTTCACTCGTACATGAACACGAGTGGGCTTTTACGTGTATGACC
>NC_134885.1:38818192-38843192 GCF_041734735.1 Babylonia areolata | reverse complement strand
TGGAGTGGGGTGGGGTGGGGTGGAGAGGGGTGGGATGGGGTGGAGAGGGGTGGAGTGGGATGGGGTGGGGTGGACTGGGATGGGGTAGAGTGGGGTGGAGAGGGGTGGACTGGGATGGGGTAGAGTGGGGTGGAGAGGGGTGGAGTGGGGTGGAGAGGGGTGGAGTGGGGTGGAGAGGGGTGGAGTGGGGTGGGGTGGGGTGGAGAGGGGTGGGATGGGGTGGAGAGGGGTGGAGTGGCATGGGGTGGGATGGACTGGGATGGGGTAGAGTGGGGTGGAGAGGGGTGGAGTGGGATGGGGTGGGGTGGACTGGGATGGGGTAGAGTGGGGTGGAGAGGGGTTGATTGGGGTGGAGAGGGGTGGAGTGGGCTGGAGTGGGGTGGAGTAGAGTGGGGTAGAGTGGGGTGGAGTGGGGTGGATTGGGATGGAGTGGGGTGGAGTGGGATGGAGAGGGGTGGGGTGGAGTGGGGTGGAGTGGAGTGGAGTGGGGTGGAGTGGAGTGGGGTGGAGTAGGGTGGATTGGGATGGAGTGGGGTGGAGTGGGATGGAGTGGGGTGGAGTGGGGTAGAATGGGGTGGATTGGGATGGAGTGGAGTGGAGTGGGGTAGAGTGGGGTAGAGTGGGATGGAGTGGGGTGGAGTGGGGTGGAGTGGGGTGGAGTTGGGTGGAGTGGGATGAAGTGGGGTGGGGTGGAGTGGGGTGGAGTAGAGTGGGATAGAGTGGGGTAGAGTGGGGTGGAGTGGGGTGGAGTGGAGTGGGGTGGAGTGGAGTGGGTTGGAGTGGGGTGGTGGAGTGGAGTGGGGTGGAGTGGAGAGGAGTGGGGTGGGGTGGAGTGGGGTGGAGTCGAGTGGAGTGGGGTGGGGTGGAGTGGGGTGGAGTGGAGTGGAGTGGAGTGGAGTGGAGTGGGGTGGAGTGGGGTGGAGTGCAGTGGAGTGGGGTTGGGGTGGGGTGGAGTGGGGTGGAGTGGAGTGGAGTGGAGTGGAGTGGGGTGGAGTGGGTTGAGTGGAGTGGAGTGGGGTGGGGTGGAGTGGGGTGGAGTGGGATGGGGTGGAAAGGAGGGGTGGAGTAGGGTGAAGTGGGGTGGAGTGGAGTGGAGAGGGGTGGAGTGGAGAGGAGAGGGGTGTAATGGGGTGGAGAGGGGTGGAGTGGGATGGGGTGGAGTGGAGAGGGGTGGAGTGGAGAGGGGTGGAGTGGGATGGGGTGGAGAGGAGAGGGGTGGAGTGGGATGGGGTGGAGTGGGATGGGGTGGAGAGGAGAGGGGTGGAGTGGGATGGGGTGGAGAGGAGAGGGGTGGAGAGAGGAGAGGGGTGGAGTGGAGAGGGGTGGAGTGGAGAGGGGTGGAGTGGAGTGGAGTGGGGTGGAGTGGAGAGGGGTGGAGTGGAGAGGGGTGGAGTGGAGTGGAGTGGAGTGGGATGGGGTGGAGTGGGATGGGGTGGAGAGGAGAGGGGTGGAGTGGGATGGGGTGGAGAGGAGAGGGGTGGAGTGGGATGGGGTGGAGTGGAATGGGGTGGAGTGGAGAGGGGTGGAGTGGGATGGGGTGGAGAGGAGAGGGGTGGAGTGGGATGGGGTGGAGTGGAGAGGGGTGGAGTGGGATGGGGTGGAGTGGAGAGGGGTGGAGTGGAGTGGGGTGGAGTGGAGAGGGGTGGAGTGGAGAGGGGTGGAGTGGAGTGGGATGGGGTGGAGTGGAGAGGGGTGGAGTGGAGAGGGGTGGAGTGGAGTGGGGTGGAGTGGGATGGGGTGGAGAGGAGAGGGGTGGAGTGGAGAGGGGTGGAGTGGGATGGGGTGGAGTGGAGAGGGGTGGAGTGGCATGGGGTGGAGAGGAGAGGGGTGGAGTGGCATGGGGTGGAGAGGAGAGGGGTGGAGTGGCATGGGGTGGAGAGGAGAGGGGTGGAGTGGCATGGGGTGGAGTGGGGTGGGGTGGAGAGGAGAGGGGTGGAGTGGGATGGGGTGGAGTGGGATGGGGTGGAGTGGAGAGGGGTGGAGTGGAGAGGGGTGGAGAGGAGAGGGGTGGAGTGGAGAGGGGTGGAGTGGAGAGGGGTGGAGTGGAGAGGGGTGGAGAGGAGAGGGGTGGAGTGGAGAGGGGTGGAGTGGGATGGGGTGGAGTGGGATGGGGTGGAGTGGAGAGGGGTGGAGTGGAGAGGGGTGGAGAGGAGAGGGGTGGAGTGGAGAGGGTTGGAGTGGAGTGGGGTGGAGTGGGGTGGAGTGGAGAGGGGTGGAGTGGGATGGGGTGGAGAGGAGAGGGGTGGAGTGGGATGGGGTGGAGTGGAATGGGGTGGAGTGGAGAGGGGTGGAGTGGGATGGGGTGGAGAGGAGAGGGGTGGAGTGGGATGGGGTGGAGTGGAGAGGGGTGGAGTGGGATGGGGTGGAGTGGAGAGGGGTGGAGTGGAGTGGAGTGGGATGGGGTGGAGTGGAGAGGGGTGGAGTGGAGTGGAGTGGGATGGGGTGGAGTGGAGAGGGGTGGAGTGGGATGGGGTGGAGTGGAGAGGGGTGGAGTGGCATGGGGTGGAGAGGAGAGGGGTGGAGTGGCATGGGGTGGAGAGGAGAGGGGTGGAGTGGAGAGGGGTGGAGTGGGACGGGGTGGAGTGGAGAGGGGTGGAGTGGGATGGGGTGGAGTGGCATGGGGTGGAGTGGGATGGGTTGGAGTGGAGAGGGGTGGAGTGGCATGGGGTGGAGAGGAGAGGGGTGGAGTGGAGAGGGGTGGAGTGGCATGGGGTGGAGTGGAGAGGGGTGGAGAGGAGAGGGGTGGAGTGGAGAGGGGTGGAGTGGGACGGGGTGGAGTGGAGAGGGGTGGAGTGGGATGGGGTGGAGTGGAGAGGGGTGGAGTGGGATGGGTTGGAGTGGAGAGGGGTGGAGTGGCATGGGGTGGAGAGGAGAGGGGTGGAGTGGAGAGGGGTGGAGTGGCATGGGGTGGAGTGGGGTGGAGAAGAGAGGGGTGGAGAGGAGAGGGGTGGGGTGGGGTGGAGAGGGGTGGAGAGGGGTGGAGTGGCATGGGGTGGAGTGGGGTGGAGAAGAGAGGGGTGGAGAGGAGAGGGGTGGGGTGGGGTGGAGAGGGGTGGAGAGGAGAGGGGTGGGGTGGGGTGGAGAGGGGTGGAGAGGAGAGGGGTGGGGTGGGGTGGAGAGGGGTGGAGTGGCATGGGTGGAGTGGGGTGGAGAGGAGAGGGGTGGAGAGGAGAGGGGTGGGGTGGAGAGGGGTGGAGAGGAGAGGGGTGGGGTGGGGTGGAGAGGGGTGGAGAGGAGAGGGGTGGGGTGGGGTGGAGAGGGGTGGAGAGGAGAGGGGTGGAGTGGGGTGGAGTGGAGTGGAGAGGGGTGGAGTGGGATGGGGTGGAGAGGGATCAGGCAGGGCAAGGCAGGAAGTTTATTTCATGTCCCCCCAGGGGGTACAGAAACCTTATAAATCGACGCCTTTAACACACACCATATAAACAAAAAGAGTGATCTAAAAGAACAAACAAACAAATAAACAAACAAACACCACCACACCTCACACCCACCCTCAGAATACAGCAACTAAAACAAGCAAACAAACAAATAAAACCCAACCAAAATCCCCTCACAAGCAATCAGGAAAATACACATTAACAATCATGTTCCATCACAATAGACAAAAAAAAAAAAAAAAAAAAAAAAAAATCCCTATCAATGTACAAAGTTTCATTGGAAAGAGACGCGAATTCCAGAGACAAAACGCTTTAAATTTTAACAGTATTCTTTTGTTTCTTTCAGAAAACAGTAAGCGGGATTTAGTGGTGTGTTTGACCTGGTTCTATAAAATGCAGGTAACCATTTGTACCCTGATGCTGTCAACAACAACAACAACAACAACAAAAAAAAAAAAAAAAAAAAAAGAGAGAGAGAGAGAGAGAGAGAGAGAGAGAGAGAGAGAGAGAGAGAGAGAGAGAGAGAGAGAGAGAGAGAGAGAGAGAGAGAGAGAGAGAAAGGGGGACACAAAAGCAAGCAGTGATACACATCACCGATATCACTTGTGGAACATTTGTCACAGATTAGTTCACTTCTTGGATGAATTGTTGTAGGGTGTGGATGTTGTCGGGAGGGAAGTGAAGGGGAGAGTGCCGAAGTTTCAATAAACGTGAGAGAGGAGGAGGAAGAGGAAGAAAGGAGAAGGATTATGAAGAAGGAGAAGAAAGATAATGAAGAGGAAGAAAAGGAGGAGGAGGAGGAGGAGGAAGAGAAACAGAAGTGGGAGGAAGAGGAGGAAGAGAAGCAGGAGGAGGAGAAAGAAGAGGAGGAGGAGGAAGTGGGGGCGGGGGTCGAGGCTAGGGCGGGTGGGTGGGGCGGTAGGGGCAGAAGAAGGAGGAGAAATAGGAGGAAGGCTACTTCAGAAAAAGTGAAAAACAACAACAACAACAACAACAAAAAACAACAACAAAAAAACAACAAACAAACAAACAAACAAGCAAACAAACAAAAAAATCCCACAAGGCATGATAGAGACGCACGCGTAACAACGTAGTCCACACGCACACAGAGTGAATGTGTTCTTTGTCTGTCACACACACACACACATACACACACACACACAGCACACACACACACACACACACACACACACACACACACGCACACACACACACAGATGCATTGCATATATATATATATATATATATATATATATATATATATATATATATATATATATATATATATATATATATATATATATATATACACACATTGAGTAGAAAAGCCACGCATACAGTAACACACCTGTACACACGCGTGCACACACGCACACACACACACACACACACACACACACACACACATACACACACTACACACGCGCGCGCACATATACACATGCATCATAATTATGCGCACATAGCCTCAATGAAGGTCATATACATGCGCGTGCGCGCAGAGAGAGAGAGACAGAGACAGAGACAGAGACAGAGACAGAGAGACAGTGAGACAAACAGAGACAGAGAGACAGAGACAGAGAGAGACAGAGATAGAGAGAGGCGGGGGGAGAGTCAGACAGACAGACAGACAGAGACAAAAAGAGAGACAGATAGAGTGTCTACTTATCTTTAAAAATTTTTTTTTTTACCAAGTTAGTTATCTATCTGTTTACTTATTTGCTCGTTTTCTTTCATTTATTTTAATCTATGTAATTTTCCTTCTGACCTTGTTCTTGTCCAAAAAGCCAAATGGAAAATGAATTTCACTCAGACAACGACTGTTCATCATTTCCTTCTCAGCGAACAAGGTTTAATTAAATCAAATACTGCTTCCGCAACCCCCCCCAAAAAAAACCCCCAAAAAACAACAACAAAAACAAAAACAAAAAAAAACCAAAAAAAAAACAACAACGACAAAAAACAAAACAAAACAAAAAAAACAACAACAAAAAAAAACAACAAAAAACCAATCGACCAACCAAACAAACACCAAAACTGTGTCCCGATCTATGACTTTAATCTCCTATTCAGTTACGTACACACTGCAAAGAGAGTTGTTCAAACTTTGGTGGATTTTTATTTGATTTTATAAAGTTAACGATAGATTTGATTTCTTTTTGAATTAATGTTTGTTTAATATACGAAAATATTACACTGGTATATTTCAAATCAATATCTGCGATGGAAAAAAAAGAGAGAGTATGCATAAGGTACGAGAGAGAAAAAAAAAAGTTCTCCTGTAGTTTCTAGTTCAGTGGATGAGGGTGAATGAATGAGTGAATGAGTGAATGAAAGAAAGAGTATGAGAGATAAACTGATAACTTTGAGGGAAAAAAAAGGACATACAGGTCTGTTTGTCTCTGTGTTTATCTTGTGTGTCTCTTTGTCTGTGTATTCACACAAAATTCTTTCAGCAGAATCTGATAAAAACATACAACAAACCATAGAAACACAACTTTGTCCACAATATCCGTTGAGAAAATTATACAGGCCCGCGAATGCTGTGTCGTTAATCTCCTCATTCATGTCTTCGACAACAAACCGCTTCCTTTATATTACGAGAAGGACTAATAATTTATTTCACATCTATCATCAATATTTTTTTTTCTATAACGAGCGTCAGACGTTGGACAATGGATGCGGTATACGTCATCAGCTGGCTGTAATTCCCGAGGAAGATGGTCCATCGCCGAAAATTCGAATGCAGAGTTTGAAGACACAATGCTTGAATTCCCAGTATAATGACGTTGATGATGGTGTTGATGACGTTGATGATGAATAATGTGGGACGTTTAATCCATGTGTGACAGACTCCAAACGAAGCAAAACAAAACAAAAACGAAAAAATCAACAAACAACCCCCCCACCCCACCCAAACTTCCCCCCACGCTCCGCCGCTTCCCAAAACACACACACACACACACACACACACACACACAAAACAAAAATAAAAACAAAAGCACAACCATATAAAGAAGAAAAAATACGTGCATGCTTATCTACATGCGCAAGAGGATGCATTCTAAATAATTTCCCATGAAATACGAAAACAACCAGCAGCGCACTTACGGTTTCTCAAGGAATCGTCACTTCCTTCATCAAATTCAATTAAAGTCAACACTTCTTTTTGGACATGCTCTGTTTTATTCCACGAAATGGTGACCAGTGTGCCTGTGTCACATGATTCCCAGTCACGTGAGGCAGACAGATCAATGTGGGATCAAACATCCTCCAGATCGCACACCTCATAGTCATCACGGGTTTCATGGAAATGATCCGGAACCTGAAAGTGACACTGCATTTTAATGAATGAAACATTGTTTGTGTAAGGATGGGGTGGGGGTGGGGGGGTGGGGGGGAAGCAACATCGGACTGCTAATCATCATTCCATTGCAACCACACAAAGCGTTGTTGTTTTTTTTGTTTGTTTGTTTTTCTGAAGTATGTGTGTGTTTCTCCTTGTTTTGTTTCTTTTGTTTGAATTTATTTCGCATACCCAACAGATTTGTTTTATCATTGATTGTTGATACCCCCCTCGACACCCCCATATAATATAATATATATATATATATATATATATATATATATATATATATATATATATAGAGAGAGAGAGAGAGAGAGAGAGAGAGAGAGAGAGAGATATCTTACAACATAATTGTGGAAGAAAACAAGTGCAGTATTAAGTATCCAACCCATTCGCTTGTTCAAACTATCTTACCTTGCAATAACTAAATAGAGAAATGTGAAATACAAACCCCTCGGAGACAGCTATTGGGGACCATTTGAAAACTCTGAAAGATGAAGACAACTGAACGCCTGATATGACTACCTTTTCATGCACTATGGATTCCGTAAATATATATGCATTGACAGTACTCCACAATCCAAATAGTAAAAAAGATGAAGACAATTGTAGGCCTGATATGACTACCTTTTCATGCACTACGGACTACTTAAATACATCAGCATTTACGATACTCCACTATCCAAATAGTAAGTGATCAAGAGACACCAGTCAGAATTAAGTGGTGTTCACGATCGTAGAGAGGAAAAGACTCAATCAAACGACTTCCCCAAACCGTCCATGGAGGACGAAAAGGAAGGTAAAGACAGAAAAAAGACAACGAAACATATAGTGAAAACTGAAATAATGGTAACAAAGATAATAACTCGTAAATGGTTTATATACAACAAAACATATAGTGGAAACTGAAATCATGGTAAAAAGATAATAACTCGTAAATGGTTTATATACAACAAAACATATAGTGAAAACTGAAATAATAGTAACAAAGATAATAACTCGTAAATGGTTTACATACAACAAAACATATAGGGAAAACTGAAATCTTGGTAACAAAGATAATAACTCGTAAATGGTTTATATACAACAAAACAGATAGTGAAAACTGAAATAATGGTAACAAAGATAATAACTCGTAAATGGTTTATATACAACAAAACAGATAGTGAAAACTGAAATAATGGTAACAAAGATAATAACTCGTAAATGGTTTACATACAACAAAACATATTGGAAACTGAAATCATGGTAAAAAGATAATAACTCGTAAATGGTTGATATACAACAAAACATAATATAGTGAAAACTGAAATAATAGTAACAAAGATAATAACTCGTAAATGGTTTACATACAACAAAACATATAGTGAAAACTGAAATAAATGTAACAAAGATAATAACTCGTAAATTGTTTACATACAACAAAACATATAATGAAAACTGAAATAATGGTAACAAAGATAATACCTCGTACCACTGGGGAGTGTGTGTGTGTGTGTGTGTGTGTGTGTGTGTGTGTGTGTGTGTGTGTGTGTGTTTGTACGCATGTAAACATGTGCATGTATGATGCCGCGTAGCGTAGTACACGACACAGCGATCAACCTCATCCCACGCATCAGGTCCATGAAACCCAACGCCCCAAGACACCACAGAAGCCACCAACGTATCTGAAGGGTGGCAGAGCCGCAGGGTTTGACGGCATCACCCCAGAGGTTTGGATCAATGGAGGCGCATCACTCCACACACCAGACTCCACGAGTTCTTCGTCAGCTATTGGGGGCACGGCTCGCTTCCTCTGTAGTCATCTTCATCACCCTGCACAGGAACTGGAGGCTGGGGCTGAGAGAGAGAGAGAGAGAGAGAGAGAGAGGAGGATCGTTTCATTCAACACTCTCCTCGCATTCAGAGCATAGCGCTCCCCAATCACCCTGCCCCCACCCAACCAACAACAACAACAAAACAACAACAACAACAACAAAAGAACAAAGGAGAAAAGGTAAACTGCTCAAACTAAAGTGGACTTACTCTGATTTCCATTTGCGAGGGAAAACAAATTCTTGCTCGAATCCTCAACAGGTTAACGCCCACCATCGTAGAGTAAGGACCCCCCCCCCCCCCCTTTCTCTTCTTCTCTCATTTTGTCACTCACACTCCTTCATTTGGGGCTGTGGCCTTTTCATGAATAAACCATTTCCAATTTCCAATTCTCTCTCTTTGTCTAAACGCGCTGTCTTCTCTCCTCACAAGTACACAGAGCCGTGGTTCCCAAGAGAGCAGTGCTGTATGGCATGGGGGGGAGATCACTCTCACCTTGCATGCCCCCAGACACACCACCCCCTTCCCTGCCCCCCTCTCTCATTCTTCCATTGCTTTTCACACTGGCTGTCAAATGCGTTTAATATTGTCATCTTTGCAGAGATCAGTAACGCGTCTATATATATATATATATATATATATATATATATATATATATATAGAGAGAGAGAGAGAGAGAGAGAGAGAGAGAGAGCAGAATAGAATAGGTCTTTATTACCAAGTGTACCGGGGTCACAAGGAATATTGTGATATATATATATATATATATATATATATATATATATATATATATATATATATATATATATTGTACCAAGGCCAGATCTGACTGGTTCTATTAATTCATACGCACTGATTGTCATATTTGTTTGAATTTACTCCAGACGAATGAGCAGTTAAAGGGAAGCAATACTTCAATACCTACACATTTTTATGCGTCAAACTTGTGACACTTATGACATTAAAGAAGCCACGAAAAACACGTCACTTGTGACAAAATTTAATTACACACACACACACACACACACACAGAGAACATTTGACCTTACTGTCTCCTCCCCCTATGCCATCCCTTGACAATGAAATAATAATTGATTTGTATATTGCGCAGCAATACATGCTGAAACAAGCTCCAAGCGCTTTACAAGCCCAATATTTAGAACGAGCCAAGAAACCACGTAAGATGAAATAGAATCATGTCAGAGTACCAACGTGGACGCATTTCAACAGTGTCATTTTTTGGTCGGAAGTTGACGGGTGCAATAGCCAAGTGGTTAAAGCGTTGCCCTTTCAATCTGAGGGTCCCGGGTTCGAATCTCGGTGACGGCGCCTGGTGGGTAAAGGGTGGAGATTTTTCCGATCTCCCAGGTTAACATGTGTGCAGACCTACTGGTGCCTGAACCCTCTTCATGTGCATACGCAAGCAAAAGATCAAATACGCACGTTAGAGATCCTGTGATCTATGACAGCGTTCGATGGGTAATGGAAACAAGAACATACTCAGCATGAACACCTCCGAAAGCGGAGTATGGTCACATACACGGCGGGGTAAAAACGGTCATACACGTAAAAGCCCACTCGTGTACATACGAGTGAACGTGGGAGTTGCAGCCCACGAACGCAGAAGCAGAAGAAGGTCTGAAGCTGTCAGAAGACAACACAGATGTGAGCGAACCACTCCCTCCCAGTACTTGACCGAAAATTCTGCCAGTATCACGACACAATCAATCGGAAAGGGGAGCCCGGTGCATTGTAGAGCTTGGCCAGAAACATGTTCACTTCCTGCGTCGATTGCGACTCATTTCCACAGGGCCAGTTATCTGCCGTCCAGTGTTCAGCCATTTTCATATCCATGAACTCTTCGTGAAGATGCACGACTGCTCTGACGTTGTTGGTTTGCTGTTTGTGTTGTTCGTGGGCTGCGACTCCCACGTTCACTCGTACGCACGAGTGGGATTTTCTGTGTATGACCGTTTTAACCCCGCCATGTAGGCAGTCATACTCCGTTTTCGGGAAGTGGATGGGGCATGCCGCGTATATTCTTGTTTCCATAAACAACCGAACGTTGACATGGATTACGGGATCTTTAACATGCGTATTTGATCTGCTTGCATATACACACGAATGGGGTTCAGGTACTAGCAGGTCTGTTGACCTGGGAGATCGGAAAAAAAATCTCCAACCTTTACCCACCAGACGCCGTTCCCGGGAATTGAACCGGGGACCCTCATATTGAAAGTTCAAAGCTTTAGCCACTCGACTATTGCGCCCGTCATTCTCTTTCTCATTGTTATGCCTCGCTGTGAATCGTTGGCCATGGATTCGAATTCCATATGGACAGGGATTTATTACTCCGCACCCCGTGTGTTATGTACGAAACGTACCGTACTCCTTTGCTTTTTTTTCCCCTCCGCTTTCCTTATCTGGCACTACAGCCCTCATACAGGTATGAAGCTCAGACATGATCTATCAGACGCACGGGCAGATGTCCACAAAAGTGCATCCTGGAGGATTAAGGATGGAAATGCTGAGGGAACACACTGGGCTTTGAGGAGGGTATTAGGCGACATGGAGGGAAGGTGTGGGAATAAGGCAGATGGGTGGCAGGGCGGGGAGGGGGCAGTCTGATATGCAGTTAACTTTGCTCCTCGACAGTGACTGAGCCGAGAATCATTTTCAGCACGCTCTGATATTCATGGGAACCCTAAGTGGAGAACTGGGGAGGTTTCTTGATTGCATCTGTGCCTGTGTTTCAGTTTCGGGCTCCCCTCCCCTCTATCCCCCCCCCCTCTCTCTCTCTCACACTCCCTCAGCGCCTCTCTCTCTCTCTCTCCACATAGCAGCATACGAATAATCGTGTGTTATAGGTTGTTTTATAGAGTTTGAAACAGCTTTTGATACTTTCTCAAGTAAACGTACATGGCCAATTTACTTCAGAAAAATATGGGATAAGAGAAAAATAAAAGGGTGTGTGAAAACTATGAACAAGGACGTTAAAGTTAAAATTACAAGTGGGCCAAAATGAATGTTCTGAAAAATAGGGTAAAACAAGGTGACGTTTATTGTCCGAACTCATTTTCTCTGTTCATAAGTGTAACTGCATTTGGAATTACTGACAATGACAAAAGTAAAATACATTATTCAATCTAATAGACGTTTTCATCGGGAATGTATTTTTTTCTCATCAGAGCAAAAGAAGATATTGTGATTTAGTATATACTAGTAGAAAATCGACAAATCTATAAAATTCCGACGCATAATTACAACGCATAATTTCGACGCATAATTACAACTTATATACCTGTATAGCGGCAGTTTGAAGCAAAATTTGAAATATGAATTATCCATTTGCCTTGCCAAAAAACAACAAACAAAAAACAGAACACTAACAACAACAACAACAAATAACGTGAACATCGATAGAGAAAACAAAACTCTAACATTAAGGCAATACACGAACATACCCTGTTGTTTTTAACTCGTGCAAACAATGCATTGGTTGCACCATTATTTTTTCTTTCTTTTGGTGACTTTAGTCTTGCAAGAAGCGTTTTAACTGGTCTTGAAACTTCCTCGTGTCAGTACAAGAACCTATGGTGAACGTTCTTTCTTCTTTGCTGCTCCTCACATCTGGAACAACCTTCCTCATCATATCCGTGCATCTGATTCTATTTCAGCTTTTCGCTCATCACTAAAGACTCATCTTTTTAAAACCTATCTATAAGTACTCTCAGCTTCCTTTTCTCCAACACCACCCATGTTAGCTCACTTTGGATGTATGTAGAGTGGGAAAGGGAGAGTGTGAGTGGGGGGTGGGGTTGGGGGCTTTTTGAGAGAGTGGTCATGAATGTTTGATGTTACTATTAATTTTTTTTTTCCATGTAAAGCGCCCTGAGCTCTTAGTGAGAAAGGGCGCAATATAAGTGTACATTATTATTATTATTATTATTATAGACAGGCATCTGTCAGTCTCGAGAGACCATGGAGTGACACTGTGGGTAGTGACCGATACAGCGTCGGGCATGGCTGGACAAGCCCAAAACGGGAGAGATAGTCTTTCCCATACTCCACACAGGTGGAGCCTGTACTGGCTTCGGGTCATTCTCCTCGGTCTCTTTGCATCGTAACTCTGCCTAGTTAGCTGGATATGGGAGACAAGCTTTTTATCTAACTTTTTGGTCAGTGTCGGATATAGCTGTTCCTTCTTAAAGATCTTAGCAATGACTTGCTGTAAAAACGAACATATCGATTGTGTAGATCTTCCACAGAGGGTGACGTTTAGTTTGTCCTTTATTCACACACACACGCGCGCGCGCGCACACACACACATAAGTATGTATGTATGTATAATTTCTCTCTACACACAGAATATATATATATATATATATATATATATATACATATCTGTGTGTGTGTGTGTGTGTGTGTGTGTGTGTGTGTGTGTGTATGCTTGTGCGTGTGCGTACATACATACATACGCACATACATGCATACATACATACATTCTAATGCTGAATACCAAATGGAATCGATTATGTGGCGGAAAACATACAACATCGCTAAACAACAACATTCCTTTTCTTTTTTCTTTTTAAGAAATTCAGCACGTTAATTAGTATAGCTAGTTATTTGTTTGTTTCTTCCTTTCATTGTTTTTCGCGTGTCAATTTCACTCCTCCAACAAACTCTCCACACGAGAAGTGCAGTGACAAGAACGGTCACGTCACAGGATTGCCCTCAAAGTGAAGGCGTGTCAGCCGGAGCCAGCTATTCCGTACAGCTCCGTGCCCGTTCTGCTTCTCTTACTCCCTCCCTCCCTCTCATACAAACACACCCCTACCTTTGTCCCCTCCCCCTCTCCCTCTCTATTCCCATCCCAATACTACCCCCCCCACCCTTACTTCACACATCTCTGCTACCATCCTGACCCCATTGCCATCCAGTCACAGCCAGAGGTCACGCCACGCCATTGGCTGACTGGCAGGAATCACATCCAATCACAACAAAGGTCACAGGCCTTCGGTTTAAGACATAGAAAACAACAACAACAAACAAGCAAACAAACAAAGAAAAAAAAAATGTTTTGATTGGCAGGCCTCTGGCCCATAACAATAGGAGTGCACAGTTTCAAGAAAAACATCAAGCATTAACTCTCTCCATACGAACGGCGAAAGAGACGACGTTAACAGCGTTACACCCCAATTACCACCATCAAAATATTGCAAGCGGAAGGCTCTTATACTGAAGAGGTGAATGTTGACAAAGAATACCACAATTCTGACGACGGGAAGCTAAAGGTTGGGTCATTCAGACACCCACTGGACATCCGAGGGGTCTGTGTAGTGGAGAAGAGAGGACTGGCCGTACTGAGTGAGTTAATTGAAATGTTGGGACATTCTTTTCTACGGCTAAGTGCTCTGTATACAAACAAAGAAAATGTGATAACATCAGCGTTTTCGCAGACTAGAATAAAAACAAGCTTAAAGAATGACATGATATCTCTAATACTTATCTAGTACTAATAATTAGTTCCTCTCTCAGATCATGGTGTTTGTGACACACTAAAAGGAAGTGCACTTCACTTTCAATCACTTTACAACAGAAAGGAAAATAGCTTTCATCATCTAAAAAGGGTCTGTATTGCAAATAACAATATATTACGGGGGACATACCAATTCTAAACTTAGTAAGACACCTTCGTAAGTTTACTTTCTTAAGCTGATAAAAGTAGTCTTTGAGAAAGTGACTGATTGAAACTGAAATATACCTGAAATAAATCACGCTTTTCAAGTGAGGTATGCCAGTCTTTGCTTTGCCAAAAGAGTCCATGATTCTTTGCTTATATTCCGAAAGAGCAACTTTACATTCTCCATCTCTTGAGCTTCCCGAACATAGCCAAAACCGTACTTATATAACACATTTCTTACACTACACGCCCATATAAAGCAGTTTTGTCTTTGCAGTGGTAATAACATATTGTAGGCTTTCTTTGGATATCTATTTTTGTCTATGCAAACTAGTCGTAACCAAGATTGAACTCATCTTGTATAAGTGTTCACAAAAAGAGGAAATCTGCCTGTTTCTCCATATATCAAATGTCATGGCGATTTTGGGCTTACGCCTATAAATTGTTTCAGGGCAGATAAATGAACTTTCTCTACGTGCTCTTGATCGGAAGTCAAACTTCGTATTTCAGATCTATATGCCAGTATTCGTTGTAGTTGATAATCGAACATAAAAAACAAACAAACAAACAAAAACACCTGTGGTGACTGTTCACCTATAGTCCAGAGTAACGTGATTATCGCTGACACTTCTTTTCTAGCTGTGTCGACAGCATCATTGAGTGTATGAGAAAGTGTAAGCCTTGTAGAAAGAGGTTCCAAGACATTCATACAAACTAACTATCTGTAATTCCTCGTTTCCAAATGGCCATCTCTCTGTTGAGGATAAGTATCCACCGTTTCTGAAAACAACTACGTTGGATTTTTCTAGGTTAACAACAAGATCAAGACGGTTTGCGGTTCTGAATAATATGTTTGACTGATTCTGTAGACCAATTACACAATCGGAGAATAGAACAAAGTCATCTGCAAATAACAGAATAAATAATTTAATGAATTCTTGCGAAAGCTGAATCCCTTGTTTGCCATTACTAATAATATCTTTTGTCAGTTCGTTGATAAACAGCAAAAATATAACTGGTGAACAAACCTCCCCTTGCTTCAAACCCCATAGACACAGTCGGTTAATTCACCACCAGCGCTGATGTTTGCTTTCACAGTACTATACATACTTTTCATGGCATTCAGAATCTGTTCAAACCATTCCATGCAGTATTTTCCATGATTTTTCTCTACACACAGAATCAGAGGCCTTTCGGAAGTCGATAAATGCTACATACAATTTTCTCTGTCTTAATAACTGTTTCTGTGTTCGTTCCTAAAACCTGCTTGTTCCTCCCCAATTATGTTGTTTTCTATCCAGTTTGTGATGCACCTGTTCAAAATAACACGATACAATTAACTACAACTGTTCAATAGTGATATTCCTCTATAGTTTGCAGATTTGTTCAAATCACCTTTTTCGCACAGTGGTTGCATTGTTGATAAACACCACTCGTCAGGGAATAAACCAAGATCAAAAAGAAATTTTGAAAAGTTAAACGAGAAATGGTGAGATCTGCTCAACGCTGTTCTTGAAAATTTCACCTATGAAACCATCTGGTCCTGGTGCCTTGTGCTTTAGAGATTTAATTTCATCCCTAACTTCCTCTGTAGAAATAGGTACGTTTAACATTTCACAGTCTGTATCATTTTGAGTATGTGTATCGTTCTGATCATGACCACTGTCAGTTTGAGCGCTTCGGAAGTGATCATACCACCCTTCCCCACTTACAATAACTTGTCCTCCTGGCCTTAGCCGTACCGAACAAACTGTATGTCAAAATTCTTTGGGTTATTCAGGTTACTTTGTCAACTAGAAACTATTTTTTCTCTGTGTGATCTTTTCTTTTGTCAAAGAAGTTATTTATTATGTCTCCGTTTTTGAGCATATACATATCCTTCTTCATCTAGGTCAGTTCTTTGAGTGTGCGTGTGTATGTATGTAAGATCGTCTTCTCATAAGCGTATTTTGCAAATTAATCTTTCTCAGATTTCGTCTTAGTGAATTTCGTTTTTGCCTACGCTCCTGATTAAACCAGAGAGAGAGAGAGAGAGAGAGAGAGAGAGAGAGAGAGAGAGTCCTAAATCAAACATGGATATCACTAATCCTCTTTTCTTTTGCTCACACTTCATCCCATTGGCTGGTCAGTGCACACACACACACACACACACACACACACACACACACACACACACACACATACAGACGCTCGCGCGCGCGCGCGCACATACATACACAGGTTCATAGATACATACATATATACATATACATACACACCCCTCCCCTACACACACACACACACACACACACACACACACACACACACACACACACGCAAACACACACACACACACACACACACACACACACACACACACACACACACACATATGCATTTTTGCCAAATACCTCTCGTTGCCATCAAAGAAGCAGGTCATGAATACAACGTCATGGTGGTGATGATGGTGGTGGGAGGGGGGGGACGCAGAGAGATGGAGGGCAGAGGTGTAGCACGTGAGGGAGGATCTCATGTCAATACTTGCGAGGGGAGGCGTGGGCGAACAGCACATGGCGTGAGTAATAATCATATGCTGTGGCGGAGCGAGAACTGAGACCTGTCTATTGTTGATACAACACACACACACACACCCACACACACCCACGACACTGCAATTCAATACACCAACATTCATCCGATTTGGAACCCTGGAGGCGATTTGTGATCCTTAAGGCTCGTCGTCACTCACACCACACAGCCTCTCAGCTCTCAGACCCACGCCCTCACAAACATGGCAATGGCTGAACAAATGAAACAAAAGTATGATTAAGGTCAAATTCAAAGCTAAATGCAAGCATGAAACTAACTGAACACGGGGACTTGATTAATCATACTATGGAAAGATATATGTTTCAAACGATATATTGTGAAACACTGTGTAATTTTGAATCAGTTTGTCATACAAAATGATTTCATGATTTTATTTTTTTTTACTGTTTGGTTGAAGAATGATGAAATTACGAAACATTAAAAAACATTGTACTGAATGAATACATAACCAATATGTTGATAATGGATTTTGTAACACACGGGGAAATGTTAAGAAATGAAGTAAACAAACAATGCAGAACTGAGAAGGTGAGTGTACACCTTGAAATTTTTGTGTTGATGGTTTGGTTAGACAGCATTGTATGAACACTGCCTGGCGAAGAGCAGCTGAGTTTTCGTTCATGTTTGCTGTGCTTCATGCCACTTGTGAAAAGCATGTGCACACACACACACTCACACACACACTCACTAACTCACTAACACGTAAAGTAGGCTATGTTTATAATTATATTCAAATAATATTTCTTAATTCTTTCTGTTTTTACATTAAGAATACTAGTTATTACCTGCAGTGTGTGGATGAAACGATGTATGTGATTTTTTTTACGTTTGTATCTTCGTAATATTCGTAAAAGCTGTTGTTGACTTTTACAGTTATGGTCCCCATGTTGTTTACTTGTCTATGTTGTGATAATGCACCTGACCAAATTTCTCCAGTTGGAGATAATAAAGTTATTCTTATCTTATCTAATCTTACCACCAACACAAAGAATCATTAAAATTGAGACACACTAACACACAAGCCTCGCTAAAGTTCTGTCGAGCATCAGCTCCATCTTATAATATGACCCAGTCATCCGAACAGGTTTCACCCAGGCAGCAGTCGCTTGACGTTGAAGCACCCAAGTTTTACAGCCCAGACCCCCTTCCCATTGTGTTGAAGTGGCTACTCTACACCCCCCCACCCGCCCCCCGATCCCACAATGTTGAAGTGGCTACTCCCCCCCCCCATCCCACCGTGTTGATGTGACTACTCTCCTCCATCCCACCGTGTTGAAGTAGCTACTCTCCCCCCCCCATCCCACCGTGTTGAAGTGGCTACTCCCCCCCCATCCCACCGTGTTGATGTGGCTACTCTCCTCCATCCCACCGTGTTGAAGTGACTACTCTCCTCCATCCCACCATGTTGAAGTGGCTTCTTTTCCCCATCCCATCCCACTGTGTTGAAGTGGCTACTCTCCCCCCCCCCATCCCACCGTGTTGAAGTGGCTACTCTCCCCCCCCCCCATCCCACCATGTTGAAGTGGCTTCTTTTCCCCATCCCATCCCACCGTGTTGAAGTGGCTACTCTCCCCCCCATCCCACCGTGTTGAAGTGGCTACTCTCCTCCCATCCCACCGTGTTGATGTGGCTACTCTCCCCCCCATCCCACCATGTTGAAGTGGCTTCTTTTCCCCATCCCCTCCCACCGTGTTGAAGTGGCTACTCTCCTCCCCTCCCACCGTGTTGAAGTAGCTACTCTCCCCCCCCCTCCCCATCCCACCGTGTTGAAGTGGCTACTCTCCCCCCCCCCCCATCCCACCATGTTGAAGTGGCTACTCTCCCCCCCCCCTCCCACCGTGTTGAAGTGGCTATTCTCCCCTCCCCCCATCCCACCGTGTTGAAGTGGATACTCTCCCCCCCATCCCACCGTGTTGAAGTGGATACTCTCCCCCCCATCCCACCGTGTTCAAGTGACTACTCTCCCCCCCCCCCCCATCCCACCGTGTTCAAGTGACTACTCCCCCCCCCCCCCATCCCACCGTGTTGAAGTGACTACTCTCCTCCATCCCACCGTGTTGAAGTGGCTACTCTCCTCCATCCCACCGTGTTGACGTTTTGATGATTATAACGTTTGGTTGTGAAGATAGGGGAGTCGTTGAGCGTACGTCAGAACATGCCGAAACACAACTCTTACACGGTATTTTTCAAATTGAAAGCACTTAGATATCTTGACAATGAAGCAGCTGGCAACGTTTCAGAATGTGCTAGAGAATTTTCTGTGGACAGAAAAAGAATAAGAGAGTGGAGAGAAGACAGGCATATTCTAGAGCAACAGTACGGAAAGGAGAAAGGCAAAAGAAAGTTATCTCATGGACCGCCAGTTAAATCTGAAGAGCTTGACCAGGCCGTTTGCCAGTTCTTGGAGGAGGAACGAGCTGAAGGGCATGTGGTGAGAAACAAGGATTTACAGCGAAAGGCAATAGAGCTGGCAGGTGCTTTCAACGTGCAGGGCTTTGCAGCATCACACATGTGGCTCAAGCGCTGGAAACAGCGACACACGGTGACAACTCGACGAGGAACCACTGACAGCCAAAAGATTCCTGCTGACTTCCAAGATCAACTTCTTCAGTTCCGTCGAAATATTCTCCGACTTTGTCATCGCCATGGCTACCCTCTGTTGCACATCATGAACATGGACCAGACGATGGTGCGGTTTGATATGCTGCCGTCCCGCACCGACAGCCTGAAAGGAGTAAAGCAAGTGCGTGTCAAAAGCACCAAGGCGGAAAAACGAGGCTTCACAGTGGCACTCCTAGCAGCAGCAGATGGTACGAAGTTTCCAGCTTTTGTCATATTGCGGGAGAGAGAAGGGCGCATTCCACCCCGCGTCCATCTCCAGTTGAGAGTGCCTGACAATGTGCAGTTGTGTGCCACTGCAAATGGATGGATGACAAGACACACCATTCTCACCTGGATTCATCGTGTTCTCGGACCATCAGATGAGCGTCGCCTCCTTGTTCTGGACTGCTACAACGCTCACAGGACGCCAGAGGTCAGAGGAGCGCTTGATGCACAACAGGTGGACACGGTCTTTTTGCCTGCAGGCTGCACCCCTTTCGCCCAACCAGTCGATGTCGGTCTCAGCAAACCTTTCAAAGATGGCATCAGGGACTGCTGGGTTGAGTGGATGAGACAACCATGACCCCCCACAGCTGCTGGCAACCTCAGACAGCCTACAAGGCAAGACGTCCTCAACTGGGTCAGCACTGCGTGGGAGAACATCCGGCCCGACACGATCGTGAAGGCCTTTCTCAGGTGCGCCATTTCAAATGCCTTGGATGGTTCTCAAGACGACGAAACACTTGAGTGGTTTCCAGATGAAATTGGCACTTTCCTCCCTCACGACGAAGACAACGGTGAGGTTCCTGAAGACGCTTCGAGTGGGGATGAAAGTGAAGACAACGATGTTGATTTTCAGGGACTTAATTGAACGCTTTGTTCACCCGACTTCCAGACAAGAGATTGTGTGTTCATGTGTCTGAAAATTGGGAGAATCGTTTTGATTGGGTTTTCTCCTTATTCATAGTACAGACAGTTGATTTTTTGTTTCACGAGAAAAAAAGTTTCCGTTTAGTTGTCACAGTGTATAATTCCTGCAAATCAAACTGTTCTCATATTTGACTGAGACAATGCGCTTCATGTTGACATACCTAACAATGTAACTAAACATATTCAAAAAGACAGACCATGCATTAACTGTTGGGAAATGGTAGAAATGGAAGGGAAAGTGGAACAGAAAAGAATAATATTATCATGTTAACATTTGCTTCTGACTTAGATTTTGAAGAACTTAACCGAACGTCTTGTTTGCCAGACTTCCAGACAGATATGTTTGTGTTCATGTGTCTGAGAACTGGAAAATATTTTACGATTTTTTTCTCTTTTATCATACAGACACTTGGGATTTTAGTTTCACAAGGAAAAGGATTGTTTATTGTTTATTTTTCGTAATGTATAATTCCTTCAGAAATCGTTCTCATATTTTATGAGACAATGCGCTTTATGTTGATATACCTTAATGTAGAGCTACCTAAACATATTAAAAAAAAAACACAACTGTGTATTGTTGGGTATTGGAAAACAGAAAACGCGAAACAGAAAAAAAGTCAACTTATTATTATGACAAAAGTTGCATTTGATTTAGATTTGAATGGAAAACATACGCACCCCCCTCTCCCGCGCGCACTCTCTCTCTCTCTCTCTCTCTCCGTCAAACCTCTCTCTTTATTGCCATAGTGTTGCTGTCTCTGCGCGCGCGCGCGCGCGCGCGCGCGCGCGCGTGTGTGTGTGTGTGTGTGTGTGTGTTTTCGTTCGTATTTCTTTTTTTTCCTCGGGCTTCAGCCTCACATGTTTAATATTCTTCTTACGAATACGCCCAACACAACGACAGAAATCGGGAAAATAAAAAGAAATTCGCACTGCCGAGGACACAAGAAAATTGCAATGTAGAATGGCAACATTTGCGTACGTCAGCATAAAACAACTAGGACAGTCGCTCACCTTTTCCTTTTAACTAAAGTTATAATCATTTTTTTGTGTAATGGCTGTCTACCTAGCAAACGCCCACCCCCCCATTTTGCCCCAAAACTCTGTGGAGGGGGGGGGGTGGGCGTTTGCTAGGGATATTACGGTATTATCATTATATTTATATAGCGCTGAATCTTGTGCAGAGACAAATCAAAGCGCTTTCGCATCAGTCATTCAAATGCATGCATAACTCTAAAACTGGAGGGGAAAAGCAAACTGAAGACAAGGAAAAAGGCAGGTAAGGGAGGCATCTGCTTAACACATGTGGTGTAGCGTATATTATGGGTTTGTCCGAACGTAGTAATGCCTCCTTGAAGCAACTGAGGTGAAGTGAACTGAAAGCTCACCCAAGCCAAACACCATAAGCGGTGTGTTCACACCATCACACAGACCATCAATCACCACAGAGCGCCTGGTTGCAGTTAGACGAGAAGGAGGGGGGGGGGGGGGAAATAATTTGATCCAATCAATATAGCCTGGAGCATTGCCAGAGGAGGTCGAATAACATTCATGATGAAGGTGATGAAGTAGAAAAGTTAGATCCGTTTGTGTCTGATTTCCTGTTTAATAAAGAATCTCTCTGTCTGTGTTTTTGTCTGTCTTTCTGTCTCTTTCTCTTTCGTGTTGTATATCGGTATGATTTTGTTGTTGCATTACCGTTCATATAAGGGCCTTGGCCAAAAATGAATAAACATTCATTCATTCATCCATTCATTCATTCATTCGTTCTCTCTCTCTCTCTCTCCCTCCCTCCCCATCTCTCTCTCTCTCTCTCTCTCCCTCCCTCCCTCCCCATCTCTCTCTCTCTCTCCCTCCCCATCTCTCTCTCTTCCCTCCCTCCCCATCTCTCTATCTTCCTCCCTCCCCATCTCTCTCTCTCTCCCTTCCTCCCTCCCCATCTCTCCCTCCCTCCCTCCCCATCTCTCTCTCCCTCCCTCCCCATCTCTCTCTCTCTCCCTTCCTCCCCATCTCTCTCCCTCCCTCCCTCCCTCCCTCCCTCCCCATTTCTCTCCCCTCCCCATCTCTCTCTCTCTCCCTCCCTCCCCATCTCTCTCTCTCCTCCCCTCCTCCTCTCTCTCTCTCCTCCCTCCCTCCCCATCTCTCTCTCTCTCTCTCTCCTTCCCTCCCTCCCCATCTCTCTCTCTCCCTCCCTCCCCATCTCTCTCTCCCTCCCTCCCTCCCCCATCTCTCTCTCCCTCCCCATCTCTCTCTCTCCCTCCCTACCTCCCCATCTCTCTCTCTCTCCCTCTCTCCCCATCTCTCTCTCTCTCTCTTTCCCTCCCTCCCCATCTCTCTCTCTCCCTCCCTCCCTCCCCATCTCTCTCTCTCTCTCCCTCCCTCCCTCCCCATCTCTCTCTCTCCCTCCCTCCCTCCCCATCTCTCTCTCCCTCCCTCCCCATCTCTCTCTCTCGTTATCTCTCATTCTCATTCGTTCTCTCTCTGTGTGTTCATTCATTAATTCATTTTTCTTGTGTTCACTTTGTTTCAGGAAAACGGAGGAGAAAAAGAAGTGTTCCTCGTCTTCTGAGCATTTTGAAGAGGCAGAGTAATCTACCCTGATGACCTTAGCCTTGGCAGATCCGGGTTCTTTCGTGTCCCGGATTCCGATTGGTTCCTCTTTCTTCTTACGTCACCAAAGCTGTTTGAACTGTTCTGTGGTGTTGTCCAGTGACAGTGTACGCATATGGGTGTTCTGAGCAGGATGTTTTGTTCATAGATCGATGGAGAAAAAAACACCCACCGTTCTCAGAAGATACAGTTGTGTTTATCTTATTTATTTATTTATTTATTTATTTTTTGTGTGAGATCTCCGTTTTTGTTTTTTGTTGGTTTATTTTTTGTTTTTGTTACAGGAAGTTCTTTTCTGGTCTTGTTTATTTGTTGTTTTTTTTTTTTTTATAGAACATTTTGTTTCCTGGTATTTTTTTTTCTTCGTGATTCCTGTCTTTTCCGCCTGTCTGTCTCTGTTTCTGTCTTTCTCGGTCTGTCTCTCATTCTTTATCTCTGTCTCTGTTTCTCTCTGTCTCTCTCTGTCTCTCTCTCTCTTATTCTCTTGCTCTCTCTCGCTCTATCCCAACTTCTTCCCTCTCTTCCTTCTTTCTTTCTCTCCCTCTCCCTCTCTTTCTTTCTCTTTTCCTTCATTACTTCTTCCACGTAACGATGTTGCCTGCTGGCATTACCAATGAAAGGCACATGACAACAACAACAACAATAACAACTAACGGACAATCTGCAGAATGAAATATATTGTTCTTGCAGATAAAATGGTTTACTTTCGTTTTGTTTATCGTAGCCCTGTTCTGTATCGTCCAGTTCTGTTGCACATTCCCAAGGCAGGTAATCCACAGGGAACTGTCAATGTAAGGTCGGGAGGAGGTAACCTATAATTTAATGGAGAAAAAAAAAACTCTTCAGGGATAACCATAAAAACCGTTTATGTCATTGGTTTGATTCATGTTATTTCTTCTTTAATTTTTTTTCGAAAGTATGCTTAAATGCATGATGGTGGTGATGATGTATCATGAGATTGATTGCTTTGGTGTTGTTCATGATTACTTCTTATCTACATCGAGGAAGTTATATATATTTATTAAAATGAACTGAACTGGATAAAGCTGGCTTGATATTTATGAACTCATCATCCCTGGAAAGGGGGTTCAGTTTCAAACATGAGTCCAGGGACTGACGGTTCAAACACTCAGATTTCGTTAATATCGTGTGTATGGTACGAAATGCAGAGACAGGAAGGAAGAAAGGAAAGAAGAAGAAGCAACGAAAACAAGAACGAATAAGAAAAGAAAACAGATGCGAAAAAATATTGCCTTCTTTTTTCGGATAATTGTAATCAATTGATGCTGGAACAGAAAACCCCCCAGAAAACAGAAAAGAAATGGAGGGAAGAAGTGGATACAGAAAGAAAGAAAGAAAGAAAGAAAGAAATGAAAAAAAAGAAAGAAAGAAAGAAATGACTGTAAGAAAGAACAAGCTTCTTTTCAATTCCTGGTAATAAATCAAAAAATGAAACAGAAAGAAAGAAAGAAAGAAAGAAAGAAAGAAAAGAAAAAAGAAAGAAAGAAAGAAAGAAAAGAAAAGAAAAGAAAAAAGAAAGAAAGAAAGAAAGAAAGAAAGAAATGACAGTAAGAAAGAACAAGCTTCTTTTCAATTCCGGATAACAAATCAAAAAATGAAACAGAAAGAAAGAAAGAAAGAAAGAAAAGAAAAAAAGAAAGAAATGTCAGTAAGAAAGAACAAGATTCTTTTCAATTCCTGGTAACAAATCAAAAAATGAAACAGAAAGAAAGAAAGAAAAGAAAAAAAGAAAGAAAAGAAAAAAGAAAGAAAGAAAGAAAGAAAGAAAAGAAACAAGAAAGAAATGACAGTAAGAAAGAACAAGCTTCTTTTCAACTCCTGGTAACAAATCAAAAATGAAACAGAAAGAAAGAAAGAAACATGGGTGGCTATATGGAAGGAAGGCAAGTTAGAAGGATGAAAGATTGAAAGAGAGAAAAGAAAGAAAGAAAGGAAGAAAGAAATAACGAAAGAAGGAAAGAAAGAAAACTAAAGAAAGAAAGAAAGAAAAGTCGTTTCTACACGCACCACTGATGACAACTTTAC